>NC_058081.1:163639-312585 GCF_014858855.1 Bufo gargarizans | reverse complement strand
TACTGTAAGAGCAGTGATACTATGGACTCTACTGTAAGAGCAGTGAGACTATGGACTCTATACTGTAAGAGCAGTGAGACTATGGACTCTATACTGTAAGAGCAGTGAGACTATGGACTCTATACTGTAAGAGCAGTGAGACTATGGACTCTTTACTGTAAGAGCAGTGAGACTATGGACTCTGTACTGTAAGAGCAGTGAGACTATGGACTCTTACTGTAAGAGCAGTGAGACTATGGACTCTATACTGTAAGAGCAGTGAGACTATGGACTCTTTACTGTAAGAGCAGTGAGACTATGGACTCTATACTGTAAGAGCAGTGAGACTATGGACTCTGTACTGTAAGCAGTGAGTCTATGGACTTTACTGTAAGAGCAGTGAGACTATGGACTATTTACTGTAAGAGCAGTGAGACTATGGACTCTTTACTGTAAGAGCAGTGAGACTATGGACTCTGTACTATAAGAGCAGTGAGACTATGGACTCTATACTGTAAGAGCAGTGAGACTATGGACTCTTTACTGTAAGAGCAGTGAGACTATGGACTCTTTACTGTAAGAGCAGTGAGACTATGGACTCTTTACTGTAAGAGCAGTGAGACTATGGACTCTTTACTGTAAGAGCAGTGAGACTATGGACTCTAGACTGTAAGAGCAGTGAGACTATGGACTCTATACTGTAAGAGCAGTGAGACTATGGACTCTAGACTGTAAGAGCAGTGAGACTATGGACTCTATACTGTAAGAGCAGTGAGACTATGGACTCTATACTGTAAGAGCAGTGAGGACTATGGACTCTATACTGTAAGAGCAGTGAGACTATGGACTTTAGACTGTAAGAGCAGTGAGACTATGGACTCTATACTGTAAGAGCAGTGAGACTATGGACTCTAGACTGTAAGAGCAGTGAGACTATGGACTCTATACTGTAAGAGCAGTGAGACTATGGACTCTATACTGTAAGAGCAGTGAGACTATGGACTCTATACTGTAAGAGCGGTGAGACTATGGACTCTATACTGTAAGAGCAGTGAGACTGTGGACTCTTTACTGTAAGAGCAGTGAGACTGTGGACTCTATACTGTAAGAGCAGTGAGACTATGGACTCTATACTGTAAGAGCAGTGAGACTATGGACTCTATACTGTAAGAGCAGTGAGACTATGGACTCTTTACTGTAAGAGCAGTGAGACTATGGACTCTATACTGTAAGAGCAGTGAGACTATGGGCTCTTTACTGTAAGAGCATTGAGACTATGGACTCTATACTGTAAGAGCAGTGAGACTATGGACTCTTTACTGTAAGAGCAGTGAGACTATGGACTCTATACTGTAAGAGCAGTGAGACTATTGACTCTATACTGTAAGAGCAGTGAGACTATGGACTCTATACTGTAGGAGCAGTGAGACTATGGACTCTATACTGTAGGAGCAGTGAGACTATTGACTCTATACTGTAAGAGCTGTGAGACTGTGGACTCTTTACTGTAAGAGCAGTGAGACTGTGGACTCTACTGTAAGAGCAGTGAGACTATGGACTCTATACTGTAAGAGCAGTGAGACTATGGACTCTATACTGTAAGAGCAGTGAGACTATGGACTCTATACTGTAAGAGCTGTGAGACTGTGGACTCTTTACTGTAAGAGCAGTGAGACTGTGGACTCTACTGTAAGAGCAGTGAGACTATGGACTCTATACTGTAAGAGCAGTGAGACTATGGACTCTATACTGTAAGAGCAGTGAGACTGTGGACTCTATACTGTAAGAGCGGGAAGACTATGAGGGTCTTTACTGCACAGTATGGGACTCTGTCAGAGTTGGTTCTGATGGCTGATTCGTTGTACAAGTTCAGGAGGAGTCTGGATGTCTTGTTACTACATATCTGTAGATGAGGTGATGAAGAGTCTCAGTGGGATGTGGAGACTCAGGCAATGCTCGATGGGGAAAAAAGGATGCAAATATCTCCCACCGGTCCCTTCTCTGCACTGATGAGCGGTAATGACTGTGAAGCAGCACGGTCTACAGATGGGGCGCTCTTACTTTTGGAGAAGTCTCTGGTTTATCTGACTTGTCATGAGCTAATTTGCATCTGTTTTCTCCTAAATCAGGTATACTCAACCTGCGGCCCTCCAGCTGTTGTAAAACTACAACTCCCACCATGCCCTGCTGTAGGCTGTCCAGGCATGCTGGGAGTTGTAGTTTTGTAATTTCTGGAGAGCCGCAGGCTGGGCATCTCTGTCCTAAAGCATTGCCCTGGGTCTCTTCCATGAGAGACAGTCCCCCCCAGCTGTGTGCAAGGTGTCATCCAGCCAACCAGCACCCTGCTCTATGATGATGGGAGCAATAACCCTGGAAAAGTCGTCCACGGCTAGGCCTCCGGTGTGCTGGGTAAGAGCCACTTACCTGTCCAGGATTATAGGTCGGTCTTTTGTCTTTTTTAACACATATTGACACTGTGCACCTGGCACATACCCCCCCACTAGTGACATCAGCGCAGCGGCCACTTCCTGCCATCTGATCTCACACATCTTCACATACACAAACATGTCCCACATGAAGCTTCCTATATGTGAGCACCAAGTCTCCGCTGATCTCCGGGCACTGACTGGGCTGCTCCACTTTACAGAATCCCTCGGAATCTTTCTCGTTGACTTTTGTTTCCATTCTTCACCATTTTCAAGATCCCTGTTTGCTGTCAGTGAATGGGGAACTTCTTGCTTACACCAAATGAAACATACTGTAGTTGTGGTCACAGCTGAGTATTTTCTACAGTCAGGGACGAGCTGGGGGGCAGGGAGGCAATTGCCCCCCAGGCGACGATAAAGCATGTTAAAAACTGCTGCTTGGCCGTCTTTAACGAATATTTTTTATTTATTTATTTTTCCTCAGGGCCGCACCGCCGATCACCACCGATCACTGCCGATCACCACCGATCAGCACAGGGCGTCAGGCAGTAGGAGATGGGCCCTTCCATTGTGGCAGCGCTCATCTCCATAGCCATCTGTATCGCCGTCCTCAGGACAGAGATACCGATGGCTGAGCTGTGGGGCAGGGGAGGGAGAGGCGTGTCTCTTCCCTGTTCTTCTGATAGGCCGGAAGAGGCTGCATCGCTGCTGATGGAGATAAGTATTAGTGTGTTTTTTTTTTTCTTTGCGGGGGGAGCTTGCAGTATGGGGGCATCTGGCATTTCTTACAGCCCCATTTCTTTTGGGTGGCACTCCCTTTTTATTTCTTGCCCATTTTGGGGGGGCACTATGGGGGCATTTCTTACTGGCACATTATGGGGGGGCAGCATCATGGGGGAGAGGAGCACTATGGGGGCACCTGGGGGCTCTAAAGGGGCTTTTTTTATTGGCACACTATGGGGCATCATGTTGGCACTATAGCGGCATTATTTGGGGACACTATGGGGAAGTGGGGGCTCCAGGGGGACTGTTTCTGCAGTATAGTATTGAGGGCACAGCGGGCAAAGTATTGGGGGCACTATCTGTGTGGTAGTAGTATTTCCAAGGGGACTGTTTCTGCAGTATAGTATTGGGGGCACAGCGGGCACAGTATTGGGGGCACTATCTGTGTGGTAGTAGTATTTCCAAGGGGACTGTTTCTGCAGTATAGTATTGGGGGCACAGCGGGCACAGTATTGGGGGCACTATCTGTGTGGTAGTAGTATTTCCAAGGGGACTGTTTCTGCAGTATAGTATTGGGGGCACAGCGGGCACAGTATTGGGGCACTATCTGTGTGGTAGTAGTATTTCCAAGGGGACTGTTTCTGCAGTATAGTATTGGGGGCACAGCGGGCACAGTATTGGGGGCACTATCTGTGTGGTAGTGGTATTTCCAAGGGGACTGTTTCTGCAGTATAGTATTGGGGGGCACAGCGGGCACAGTATTGGGGGCACTATCTGTGTGGTAGTAGTATTTCCAAGGGGACTGTTTCTGCAGTATAGTATTGGGGGCACAGCAGGCACAGTATTGCGGGCACTATCTGTGTGGTAGTAGTATTTCCAAGGGGACTGTTTCTGCAGTATAGTATTGGGGGCACAGCGGGCACAGTATTGGGGGCACTATCTGTGTGGTAGTAGTATTTCCAGGGGGACTGTTTCTGCAGTATAGTATTGGGGGCACAGCGGGCACAGTATTGGGGGCACTATCTGTGTGGTAGTAGTATTTCCAGAGGGACTGTTTCTGCAGTATAGTATTGGGGGCACAGCGGGCACAGTATTGGGGGCACTATCTGGGTGGTAGTAGTATTTCCAAAGGGATTGTTTCTGCAGTATAGTATTGGGGGCACAGCGGGCACAGTATTGGGGCACTATCTGTGTGGTGGTAGTATTTCCAGGGGGACTGTTTCTGCAGTATAGTATTGGGGGCACAGCGGGCACAGTATTGGGGGCACTATCTGTGTGGTAGTAGTATTTCCAAGGGGACTGTTTCTGCAGTATAGTATTGGGGGCACAGCGGGCACAGTATTGGGGGCACTATCTGTGTGGTAGTAGTATTTCCAGGGGGACTGTTTCTGCAGTATAGTATTGGGGGCACAGCGGGCACAGTATTGGGGGCACTATCTGTGTGGTAGTAGTATTTCCAAGGGGACTGTTTCTGCAGTATAGTATTGGGGGGCACAGCAGGCACAGTATTGGGGGCGCTATCTGTGTGGTAGTAGTATTTCCAGGGGGACTGTTTCTGCAGTATAGTATTGGGGGCACAGCGGGCACAGTATTGGGGGCACTATCTGTGTGGTAGTAGTATTTCCAGGTGGACTGTTTCTGCAGTATAGTATTGGGGGTACAGTGGGCACAGTATTGGGGGCACTATCTGTGTGGTAGTAGTATTTCCAAGGGGACTGTTTCTGCAGTATAGTATTGGGGGGCACAGCAGGCACAGTATTGGGGGCACTATCTGTGTGGTAGCAGTATTTCCAGGGGGACTGTTTCTGCAGTATAGTATTGGGGGGCACAGCGGGCACAGTATTGGGGCACTATCTGTGTGGTGGTAGTATTTCCAAGGGGACTGTTTCTGCAGTATAGTATTGGGGGCACAGCGGGCACAGTTTTGGCGGCACTATCTGTGTGGTAGTAGTATTTCCAAGGGGACTGTTTCTGCAGTATAGTATTGGGGGCACAGCGGGCACAGTATTGGGGGCACTATCTGTGTGGTAGCAGTATTTCCAGGGGGACTGTTTCAGCAGTATAGTATTGGGGGGCACAGCGGGCACAGTATTGGGGCACTATCTGTGTTTTGGTAGTATTTCCAAGGGGACTGTTTCTGCAGTATAGTATTGGGGGCACAGCGGGCACAGTATTGGGGGCACTATCTGTGTGGTAGCAGTATTTCCAGGGGGGATATTTCTGCAGTATAATATTGGGGGCACAGCAGGTACAGTATTGGGGCACTATCTGTGTGGTGGTAGTATTTCCAAGGGGACTGTTTCTGCAGTATAGTATTGGGGGCACAGCGGGCACAGTATCGGGGGCACTATCTGTGTGGTAGTAGTATTTCCAAGGGGACTGTTTCTGCAGTATAGTATTGGGGGCACAGCGGGCACAGTATTGGGGGCACTATCTGTGTGGTAGTAGTATTTCCAGGTGGACTGTTTCTGCAGTATAGTATTGGGGGTACAGTGGGCACAGTATTGGGGGCACTATCTGTGTGGTAGTAGTATTTCCAAGGGGACTGTTTCTGCAGTATAGTATTGGGGGGCACAGCAGGCACAGTATTGGGGGCACTATCTGTGTGGTAGTGGTATTTCCAAGGGGACTGTTTCTGCAGTATAGTATTGGGGGGCACAGCGGGCACAGTATTGGGGGCACTATCTGTGTGGTAGTAGTATTTCCAAGGGGACTGTTTCTGCAGTATAGTATTGGGGGCACAGCAGGCACAGTATTGCGGGCACTATCTGTGTGGTAGTAGTATTTCCAAGGGGACTGTTTCTGCAGTATAGTATTGGGGGCACAGCGGGCACAGTATTGGGGGCACTATCTGTGTGGTAGTAGTATTTCCAGGTGGACTGTTTCTGCAGTATAGTATTGGGGTACAGTGGGCACAGTATTGGGGGCACTATCTGTGTGGTAGTAGTATTTCCAAGGGGGACTGTTTCTGCAGTATAGTATGGGGGGCACAGCGGGCACAGTATTGGGGGCACTATCTGTGTGGTAGTAGTATTTCCAAGGGGACTGTTTCTGCAGTATAGTATTGGGGGCACAGCAGGCACAGTATTGCGGGCACTATCTGTGTGGTAGTAGTATTTCCAAGGGGACTGTTTCTGCAGTATAGTATTGGGGGCACAGCGGGCACAGTATTGGGGGCACTATCTGTGTGGTAGTAGTATTTCCAGGGGGACTGTTTCTGCAGTATAGTATTGGGGGCACAGCGGGCACAGTATTGGGGGCACTATCTGTGTGGTAGTAGTATTTCCAGGGGGACTATTTCTGCAGTATAGTATTGGGGGCACAGCGGGCACAGTATTGGGGGCACTATCTGTGTGGTAGTAGTATTTCCAAGGGGACTGTTTCTGCAGTATAGTATTGGGGGCACAGCGGGCACAGTATTGGGGCACTATCTGTGTGGTGGTAGTATTTCCAGGGGGACTGTTTCTGCAGTATAGTATTGGGGGCACAGCGGGCACAGTATTGGGGGCACTATCTGTGTGGTAGTAGTATTTCCAAAGGGACTGTTTCTGCAGTATAGTATTGGGGGCACAGCGGGCACAGTATTGGGGGCACTATCTGTGTGGTAGTAGTATTTCCAGGGGACTGTTTCTGCAGTATAGTATTGGGGGCACAGCGGGCACAGTATTGGGGGCACTATCTGTGTGGTAGTAGTATTTCCAAGGGGACTGTTTCTGCAGTATAGTATTGGGGGGCACAGCAGGCACAGTATTGGGGGCGCTATCTGTGTGGTAGTAGTATTTCCAGGGGGACTGTTTCTGCAGTATAGTATTGGGGGCACAGCGGGCACAGTATTGGGGGCACTATCTGTGTGGTAGTAGTATTTCCAGAGGGATTGTTTCTGCAGTACAGTATTGGGGGCACAGCGGGCACAGTATTGGGGGCACTATCTGTGTGGTAGTAGTATTTCCAGGTGGACTGTTTCTGCAGTATAGTATTGGGGGTACAGTGGGCACAGTATTGGGGGCACTATCTGTGTGGTAGTAGTATTTCCAAGGGGACTGTTTCTGCAGTATAGTATTGGGGGGCACAGCAGGCACAGTATTGGGGGCACTATCTGTGTGGTAGCAGTATTTCCAGGGGGACTGTTTCTGCAGTATAGTATTGGGGGGCACAGCGGGCACAGTATTGGGGCACTATCTGTGTGGTGGTAGTATTTCCAAGGGGACTGTTTCTGCAGTATAGTATTGGGGGCACAGCGGGCACAGTATTGGCGGCACTATCTGTGTGGTAGTAGTATTTCCAAGGGGACTGTTTCTGCAGTATAGTATTGGGGGCACAGCGGGCACAGTATTGGGGGCACTATCTGTGTGGTAGCAGTATTTCCAGGGGGACTGTTTCAGCAGTATAGTATTGGGGGGCACAGCGGGCACAGTATTGGGGCACTATCTGTGTTTTGGTAGTATTTCCAAGGGGACTGTTTCTGCAGTATAGTATTGGGGCACAGCGGGCACAGTATTGGGGGCACTATCTGTGTGGTAGCAGTATTTCCAGGGGGGATATTTCTGCAGTATAGTATTGGGGGCACAGCAGGCACAGTATTGGGGCACTATCTGTGTGGTGGTAGTATTTCCAAGGGGACTGTTTCTGCAGTATAGTATTGGGGGCACAGCGGGCACAGTATCGGGGGCACTATCTGTGTGGTAGTAGTATTTCCAAGGGGACTGTTTCTGCAGTATAGTATTGGGGGCACAGCGGGCACAGTATTGGGGGCACTATCTGTGTGGTAGTAGTATTTCCAGGTGGACTGTTTCTGCAGTATAGTATTGGGGGTACAGTGGGCACAGTATTGGGGGCACTATCTGTGTGGTAGTAGTATTTCCAAGGGGACTGTTTCTGCAGTATAGTATTGGGGGGCACAGCAGGCACAGTATTGGGGGCACTATCTGTGTGGTAGCAGTATTTCCAGGGGGACTGTTTCTGCAGTATAGTATTGGGGGGCACAGCGGGCACAGTATTGGGGCACTATCTGTGTGGTGGTAGTATTTCCAAGGGGACTGTTTCTGCAGTATAGTATTGGGGGCACTATCTATGTGGTAGCAGTATTTCCAGGGAGACTGTTTCTGCAGTATAGTATTGGGGGCACAGCGGGCACAGTATTGGGGGCACTATCCGTGTGGTACTAGTACAGTATTGGGGGTGGCAGGAAAGGGTGCTCAGAAGATGTGAAGATGATGGAAATGTGGGAACCTAATGTCTGTTTCTCAATCGCTGCAGAGACGGGAGATGCTGAAGAATCATCATGGCGGTCTGGTCTGAATGGAGAAGATGAGGAAAGAGAACGTCTACAACAAAGGTGACATCACTGGATGTAAGAGGTAGGGGGCGCTATGTAGGAGAGGAGATGCTCCGGCTCCCCCCCCCCCCCCCCGCCATTTGCAGAAGGAGGATTCAGAGCTGGGTGAGGATGGCCAAGGGGGCAGCAGGCCACGGGCGGGTGGCAGATGGTGGGGGAACCACAGGCCTTGAGCAGGATCGGGGGAGGGAGGAGAGCGGAGGAGCGTCCTGGCTGCAGCCGGCTGTCTATTGTGTGATGTGAAGCAGGCAGTGCAGCCAGGACAGACCCCCCCTCTCCGTATGATGTGTAGAGACAGAATGTCAGCGGTACAGTGTTTGTTGGGAGGGGCCTATTATATGTAGGAGGGGCTTCTAATAATGGGCAGGGCTTTTAGAAATGGCCAGGCAAAAGAATTGTCGCAGCGCACTACACGTGCCACATTGGGGGGCAGTAAATGCAATGTGTTCCTGTATAAAATAAAATAAGTCTGCAAAATAAAAATGGGCCAGTTGACTGGATTTGCCCCCCAGGAATAAGGCTGCCGCCCTCCCCTGGCTACAGTTGTATCCAATCTATATAAGCATCTGTCGGGACTCCAGACTGATACATGTGACGTACACTGATACATTGTAACAAAGTATCAAGGTAGGAGGGAGGTCTATGCTCAGGGATTGATGCAATTTAATTAATTCATTGATGTTTTACATCATTTCATGTATATATACATAATTGATACATCCGGATAGCAAATTAGGCTTGTAAAACGTGTCCCAACGTTTCGGCCATATATCTATGTCAAGGGATCTATGAAAAATTATATAAATAAAAATCACTAATAAGTACATATAATAATGAAAGTGAAATGAGGGTCATATGCAAATAATAAAATATAAAATAGATGGTCAAGTATATATGTCAAAACAAAAGCAAGCGAAAATACAATTTCATAAGTATCATCCCTGAGAGAAAATCACAGTGAGGCATTGACAGTAAACATATGTGGGGTAACAGTAAAAGCGCCACATAACAACATAATAGACACGAGTCAGTGGAAATCACTGAATGCATATTGGAAAGGTATTTGTCATGTGCATCAGGAAGTATGGCTGCGTGCCCCACATATGTTATCCGAGGTATCTGGAGATACCTGTTGCTGTAAAACAGGCCTGTCAAGGAAGAAAGCAGAGACCAGCGATTTACCTGTGGTTATAGTTGTGGAGACCTCGACCGGATGTGTCCACGGTGAGAGGCGCGCTGGGATTTATAAAGGGTACTAGAGTGTACCGTCTCAGTAGTGGCTGCGTGCGTCCGTGATGACGTCGCGCATGCGCACTAGTCTATGCTGGACAAGTAAGGGCATGTGAGTTGCCCTTACTACAGTATCAAACCTATATTATGTAAAAGGCCCTAATATCGCGTTTTAGCTATGTGGAGGGCACTATTAGGTCACTGCTAATGTCTGGTCTGATTGAGATGTGTAGTAATAAAGACAAAAACATTATATAGATAAAATGTAGATAACACCATCCTATATTATATTAGTCACAAGTAATGGCATATAATGGGTTATATGGATGAGTGGGAAAGGGGGGAGGAACAGTGGGAGGGTAAAGGGTTAGAGAAGGGAAGAAGGGGAAAGGGAAAGGATAATGAGGGGGAGTAATCTCACCCATATGTTCTAGATCTAAACTCCCATTTTATCGAATCTGTGAGGAGAAACAAATAATAATCATTATTAAGGAGATAGACATATAGGATTGAACAATAATAATAGTAGCATAAGGTCCATTATATATTAAAGAAGAAGTCGCATTCCCGGTTTAATCCTCTAGGGTTCAATGTGTCCAGGCGGTGGATCCAGTACGATTCCCTTAGTATCTGATTTCCACCCCTCCGTGGGGTTTTTATCTGCTCTAATACCTGAAATCTTAAAGATGAGATCTGGTGATTCCGTTCCTTAAAATGGGCAGGGATAGGTAGAAGTAATTGATTGGTCCTGATAGTGGACTTATGCTTCGAGATCCTGTCTCTAATGTGTTGGGTGGTTTCACCCACATAACATAGTCCGCATGGGCATTTGATCAGATACACCACATTTGTGGAGTCGTATGTAAAAAAGTCATTAATTGTATAGCGTTTGCCGGAATGTGGGTGTGTTACCGTGTTCCCTTTAATCACACTGGAGCACTGCGCGCAGTGAAGGCAAGGAAAGGTTCCAGATTGTGGGGTGCCAAGGAACCTCTGGCGTGGGAGTTTTATCAATGGTCCGATGTCTGCTCGGGCCAGTCCATCCCTAATGTTTTTGGTACGTTTGTAGCAGGTTAGTGGCGGAGTTTGGAATTCTGCTATCCCTGGATAGGCTTGTGTCAGTATATGCCAATGACGTTTAAGTATGTACTGTATCTTTGGTGTTAGAGGATGGTAAGTAAGTATACTGGGTATACGTCTAGAGGATTGTGACTGTGACTTAGTCATATCTAAAGATTTAGGTTTCTGTGCAAAGGAATCATTGGGGTAACCTCTCTCAACGAATTTCTTAGTCATTTCGTCTAATCTCTTTACCTTTGTGGAGGAATCGCTGACGATGCGTTCTACCCGAGTGAATTGGGAGCGTGGTAGTGATTTCTTGGTGGCTTTTGGGTGGTTACTGGTGTATAGTAGGAGGCTGTTTCTATCCGTCGGTTTATTGTATAGATCAAAGGCTATGTTGCCATCTTCATCTTTTAATACTAGGGTGTCCAGGAAGCTAATCTTGTTGTTATCAATTTGCATTGTGAAGCTCAATTCAGGGTATATATTATTAAGATGCTGGTGAAAAGCTTCTGCGCTGGATGGGGGTCCACTCCATAGACAAAATATGTCGTCAATGAAGCGTAACCACACCCGGGCATATTGCTGAAAAAGAGGATGTTGGTACACATGTGTCTCCTCGAAGTAAATCATGTATGCATTAGCATACGGGGGGGCCACATTCGCCCCCATCGCGGTTCCCCGTTTCTGAATATAATATGTGTCTCCAAAGAGGAAGAAATTCTCGTGTAATACTGTGGAGAGAAGGGCTAGACAAAATGCTTGTTGTTTGCCAGTAAGTATGGATTGTGTTTCGAGTATATTGGCTGTTGCTTCAATACCCTTCTGGTGTTCTATTGACGTATACAGACTATTAACATCCATAGTTATTAATATGGAATTAACTGTTGGTGCGTTCTGACTTAATTTGGTAATGAAATCTTGGGTATCTAATAAAAAGGAGCGTGATTTTTTAATAAGGGGGGTCAAGATTTTATCTAAGTAAATGGATAAAGGTGATAGTATTGAATCTGTAGAAGCAACTATTGGTCTCCCGGGGGGATTATTAAGGTTTTTATGGATTTTAGGAAGAGTGTAAAAAACTGGCGTAATTGGGTGTTGTTTTGTCAAGAAGGTGACGGTCTTATCATCTATTATCTCTTGTTCTTGGTAGTGTTGGAGTATACCTTAGATTTTTTTAGCAATACTCGGGGTTGGATCAGTTTTGAGGAGTTCGTATGTGTCAAGGTCATTCAATTGGTTGGAAATGTCCGTGATGTACATTGTTTTATCCATGACCACTATGGCCCCTCCCTTATCTGCTGGTTTGATCATGATTTTTGTGTTTGCATGTAGTTCTTTTATGGCTCTCTGTTCCTCTACCGTCAGGTTAGAAGAATGTTTATAATCGCCCCTGGTGTATGAATCCAGGGTCTGTTGTATGGTTTGTTTAGTGAATGAGATATAGGTCTCTACTGGGTGATATGATTTAGGGGGCATATAGGAGCTTTTGTTTCTCAGACCTAATGTTTGTAATGCCAAGGCATCATTCGTATTCCCATCAAGTACCGCACTTTGTTGGTCACCTTGGCCAAAGTGTTTTAAGTCTAATGGTTCGGTAGAACCGTTGTAGCTCTTGTTCCAAAAGAAAAGTATTAAGTGGAGTAGTGGGGCAGAATGATAAGCCTTTTTGTAAAACTGAAATTTGAGCAGGTGAGAGAATCACAGAAGAAATGTTCATCACTAAATTGTTCATATTACCTGTGATCGGGTCAGAATGCGGTTGTCTGGATCTCCTCCTCTGGCTTCTCCGCGGTCGCCTCTTCCTTGTCTGTAACGATTGCGGCCTCGTCCTACAAAATGCTGGCGGCGTTGGGTGTAGATCCTTCCGCTTTCTGAGCCGGATGAACTTTGTCCTGAAGAGAAGTCGTGGTTTCTGTTGTCCCAGCTTGCTTGTGAATTGGGGTCGCGCCATCTGTACACCCTGTTCAGCCTGTAATCCTCGGCGTCCCGGATAAATTTGGCCCTTTTGGTTCCTTCTGTGTATTTCTGATATTCAGAAGTTTGTTTAGATGTTTTTTCTTTTAGTGTTGTCCACTCTTCCGTAGATAGTAGGCTTGATAGTTGGTCTTCAGTTGCCGTAATTTGTTTCTGAAGGTCTTCTATGGTATGCCGGGCTTTGTCAATAGTTAATAGCATAAGATCAAATGAGCATTTATTAATAATGTTCTCGAACCGGTCACAAAAGTCGGCGTCGTCCTTGAATAATGTCGGACGTAGATGTGAGCGCAGGCCTCTCGGTATGCGATTGTTTTTGTGGTACTCTGTGAGGGTACTACAATGTAAGATCAGAGAGGTTAATCTACGTAGATCGCGTGTGTAGTCTTGTGTCTTCCATTCTTGAGCTGGTATCGGTAAAAAGTCGTTGCCAAACTGGACTTGAGAGATGATATTGTTGGTAGTTTCGATGTCATATGAAAATGTATTTGACGACATCTGACCTTGGGGTGCTGGATCTGCAGATTGGTCAGCATAGGGGATAATGAGGTCCGCACACCCTGTTTTGGTATTGGGTGCCCACGGAGGACGAGGGATCGACACGTAGCAAAGTGAAGAAATTCGTGGCACACCAGAGTAAGTTTGATGCATATTGTGGGGCACGCAGCCATACTTCCTGATGCACATGACAAATACCTTTCCAATATGCATTCAGTGATTTCCACTGACTCGTGTCTATTATGTTGTTATGTGGCGCTTTTACTGTTACCCCACATATGTTTACTGTCAATGCCTCACTGTGATTTTCTCTCAGGGATGATACTTATGAAATTGTATTTTCTCTTGCTTGCTTTTATTTTGACATATATACTTGACCATCTATTTTATATTTTATTATTTGCATATGACCCTCATTTCACTTTCAATATTATATGTACTTATTAGTGATTTTTATTTATATAATTTTTCATAGATCCCTTGACAAAGGCCAGATATATGGCCGAAACGTTGGGACACGTTATACAAGCCTAATTTGCTATCCGGATGTATAAATTATGTATATATACATGAAATGATGAAATGATGTAAAACATCAATGAATTAATTAAATTGCATCAAACTTACTCTGGTGTGCCACGAATTTCTTCACTTTGCTACGTGACGATCCCTCGTCCTCCGTGGGCACCCAATACCAAAACAGGGTGTGCGGACCTCATTATCCCCTATGCTCAGGGATTGTCTAGAATGGATGTATTTATAGCAAACCTGAGTAAATGCATGTGTGTAGGGTTTTCATTCACTGACAGCAAGCAGAGATCTTGAAAGTTGCAGATCACTTAATTCCACAACAATTATTTCATGGCGTTGCCTCTAGAAATCCAGATATAACACATGAAGGGCCCTTTGAAGAATGGGGCCCTAGAGTAGACCTGTGTAAGGCTGTGTCCTGGCGGGATGTGGGATCTGATCCATTGTCCGGCCAGTGACGGTGTACTGCCTGACGGCACAGATCTCATAGTGGGATCATCCTGGACTGGGCCGGACACTGGTCTGTACTGGACTGGACTCGTATAATACATTGGCGGGTGAGTGAAATCTGGGGGCCGGTCCCCAAAATGCATTAAATGTTACCCAACATTCCTGGATTGCCTCTCCACCGCTCCCGTATCACTGCGGATCCAGGCATTAACCCTTTGTGCACCGTGCCAGGTACATGAAGAGTGTGGCCAGGAGCTGATCCTCGTGAATGGTATGCGCATTCAGTGGACACCAGGATGTCCTCACTTTACCAGCTCTCTGGCCAGAATGATGCAGATTCCTTTCGAGCTTCAGAAGACAGTTTGGGTGGAGTTCGGGGCTGACGTTCCCTTTAAGGTGTGCTTTGGGTTGTTGTGTGTAACCGGTTTGTATTGTGACTACTTCATGAAGAAATGTCATTATCTTCTCCAGTGACTCAATTAGATTTACTTTCCCAGAAACACTGAATGAGATTTTAATGACCTAATAATTAGACGTTGCAAAAAATAAATCCCCGGAGCAGAAAGGCAGCGCTAAAGAACAATGCAGGGGGCAAAAATCACAGTAAAAACACATAAAAAACACAAACTAAAGAGGGGAACCGACGGTATACAATTATCCAAAAGTGTCGCTGCCTTAAAAAAGGGTGGGATGGCGGAGGGTGACGTGAAGATATTATATACACAAGCCCGGTGTAGTCAGACCCTGCCGTCCTCCCTTACTCCATCACCATCCATTTGCAGATGAGCAAAAAAGAAGAAAGACTTGATGACCTTAAAGGGATTCTCTGACAGCTGCAAAAAGTAATAAAGGTCGTATACACACCTGTCAGAAGTGCTGCCGCTACAGCACCCTGGACGCACTTTGGAGGTCTAGACTAGTGTTGAGCGCGAATATTCGAATCGTGAATTTTAATCGCGAATATTGTCACTTCGAGATTTCACGATTATTTAGAATATAGTGCTATGAATTCATATTCGCGAATATATTACATTGCCGATTTTTGCAATTAAGTAAACAATGACTGGAGATCACGAATTCTCGAATTTACTAATTTATGTCAAATATTCGGCCAGAAATTTGCGAAATATCGCAAATTCGAATATTGCCTATGCCACTCATCACTAGTCTAGACCAGTGTTTCCCAACCAGTGTGCCTCCAGCTGTTGCAAAACTACAACTCCCAGCATGCCTGGACAGCCTTTGGCTGTGCGGGCATGCTGGGAGTTGTAGTTTTGCAACAGCTGGAGGCACACTGGTTGGGAAACACTGGTCTAGACATTCATCTAAACTTATCCTCGTTGGAGGAACTGGCTCTGTCTACAGTCCTCAAAAAACTGCCCTCCACCTTCTATACACATAGGACCGTGAGTGATGGAGCAGACACAAGTCTGATCTAGGGGATTGTAACGATCTCCATACCAGCTCAGGTCCTCCCAGGATCAAAGCTTGTGTTCCTCCAGGTCATGTATTACAGGCCTCCCAAGTGTCCCTCTTTTGGACCCATGTCTCTCTGTCCCTCTTTGCTCCTTAAATGTCCCTCTTTTTGACCTGGAGAATTAGTGCATAAATGTGCATTAATAAAGTTACTAAATTGCTCCTTACTACAGTGCCTTGCAAAAGTATTCACCCCTTCACTTTTTTCGTATTTTGTTACATTACAGCCTTAAGTTTAATGTTTTGTTAAACTGAATTGTATGTGATGGGTCAGAACACAATTGTCTAAGTCGGTGAAGTGAAATGAGAAAAATATATAAATAAAACGATTGTTTAGAAATAGAAAACAGAAAATTGCCCTGTGCGTATGTATTCACCCCCTTTGTTAGGAAGCCCATAAAAAGCTCTGGTGCAACCTAAAACCTTCAGAAGTCACATAATTAGTGAGATGATGTCACCTGTGTGCAATCTAAGTGTCACATGATCTGTCATTACATATACACACCTTTTTTTGAAAGGCCCAGAGGCTGCAACACCTAAGCAAGAGGCATCACTAACCAAACACTGCCGTGAAGACCGAGGAACTCTCCAAACAAGTAAGGGACAATGTTGTTGAGAAGTCAGGGTTAGGTTATAAAAAATATCCAAATCTTTGATGATCCCCAGGAGCACTATCAAATCTATCATAACCAAATGGAAAGAACATGGCACCACAGTAAACCTGCCAAGAGACGGCCGCCCACCAAAACTGACGGGCCGGGCAAGGAGGGCATTAATCAGAGAGGCAGCACAGAGACCTGAGGTAACCCTGGAGGAGCTGTAGAGTTCCACAGCAGAGACTGGAGGATCTGTACATAGGATGACAATAAGCCGTACGCTCCATAGAGTTGGGCTTTATGGCAGAGCGGCCAGAAGAAAGCCATTACTGTCAGCTAAAAACAATAAGGCGCGTTGTGAATTTGTGAAAAGGCCTGTGGGAGACTCCCAAAATGTATGGAGGAAGGGGCTCTGGTCTGAGGAGAATAAAATTGGACTTTTCGGCCATCAAAGAAAACACTGTCTGGCGTAAACCCAACCCTTAACATCACCCAAAGAACACCATCCCACAGTGAGACCTGGTGGTGGCAGCATCATACTGGGGGATGGGACTGGAAAACTGGTCAGAGCTGAGGGAAAGATGGATGGTGCTAAATACAGGGATATTCCTGATCAGAACCTGCCCCACTCTGTGCGTGATCTGAGGCTAGGACGGAGGCTCACCCTCCAGCAGGACAATGACCCCAAACACACGGCTAAAGCAACATTTGAGGGGTTAAAAGGGAAACATGTAAATGTGTTGGAACGGCCGAGTCACAGCCCAGATCTCAATCCAATAAAAAATCTGTGGTCAGACGTAAAGATCGCTGTTCAAGCGCAAACATCCGACCTGAAGGAGCCGGAGCCGTTCTGCAAGGAGGAACGGGCAACCATCCCAGCGGTCAGATGTGGCGACTGCTCATAGAGACTTATCCAGAGCGACTTGGAGCTGTGATTGCCGCAAAAGGGGGATCTGCAAAGTACTGACTTTAGGGGGTGAATAGTTCTGCACATTGACCTTTTCTGTTATTTTGTTTTATTTGTTGTTTTCTTCACAATAAATAAATAAAAAACATCTTCAAAGTTGTCGGCAGGTTCTGTAAATTACATGATGGAAATCCTCAAACAATCCATGTTAATTCCAGGTTGTGAGGCACCGAAACATGAAAAAAGTCAAGGCGGGTGAATACTTTTGCAAGGCACGGTAAACTGTCTGGTTTCTACCTGTAGATTAGACCATAACTTCATTATTTGGTGCAATTTGCTATAATCCCATGAATTACTTGCTAATATTTAAATGGATATTGGAGCGCAAGAAAAAAATTGTACTAGAGGAATTCAGGTAAAAAACAATACAGGCGAGGCACAGGGCTGTCTTCTCCAGGCTCCTCCCTGAGATGAGGCATAGGGCTGGTTTCTCCAGTCTCCTCCCTGACAGAATAACTGTTTGATGCTGAGGAAAGGCCTGGGCTAGCTGTCCCACTCTCTCACTTAAGAAGGCTGGTACCCTGGTCAAAGGCTGGAGGCCCATGGTCTGTAGCTCAGTAGTCCAGGTGGCTCCTTGGTCACAGGGATGTTCACTAGTGTTGATCGAGCATGCCCATTCGAATACCAGTTCGGCTAGAGCATCTCGATGCTCGGCACATGGCGGTGTTTGGCCAAGTACCGCATGTGCTCGAGGGCAGCCAATAAACGTGCGGGGAACTACTGGAACTCACTGTAATGCCGTAGCCATGTGGGTTACTGGCATTACAGTGATTGACTGGCCGGAACGCATCATCAGGTGCTATATAGCCCCCGAAGACTAGTGTTCGGCTCAATCTAAGTCAGGGAGAGCTGAGAATAGGAAGGGACAGATAGTGTAGGGAGTGTTATTGGAATAGTTTTATCAGAAAAACGTTTCAGAGACCCAAAAGTCCTTCTAAGGACTATTGTGTGTGGCAGCAATATCTATTTTTAGCGCATCCTGCGCTAAATAGCGTGCAATAGTTAGGCCGCTGCAGACAGTGACATTACCAGCGCCACATCTAAAGTGTAAAGTGTGCCCACCTTACACCAACATCTGTCCCGTAACATCACACGTGCCCTGACCAACGCAGTTAAAGGATTTAATAGGGTACTCATTCCAATAACAGGGCCTCTTAAGAGTCCTGTATTGTTACTTATCGTCACGACCTCCCCAAGTCGGGAGTGGGTAATTGGCACGGCTGCTGCCTTTCTTGGATGTGGTAGTCATTTCTCAGGCTCATGGTAGGCACAGAAAGTACCATCAAAAGTTGATAGGGCAGACATCCAAATGGATCGTCAACGTCACGGGGACGTGCGATCAGCCAGAAGTTATCTAGAGTCAACAAAGCGGCAGCAGGCCCTCGCCCATAATGTTTTTGATTGTCAGCTCACCTGCAGGCCCTCGCCCATAATGTTTTCGATTGTCAGCTCACCTGCAGGCCCTCGCATATAATTTTTTAGCGGGTCAGCTCACCAGCAGGCCCTCGCATATAATTTTTTAGAGGGTCAGCTCACCAGCAGGCCCTTAACTACATTCTTTAACAGGGTCAGCTCACTAGCAGGCTCTCACCTACAAGTCCAGTCTCACTATCCAAGAGTCTGGTCAACACAAACCTCACCGCCGGGGATCACGTAACTAGTTAGCAAGAAGGAGTCTTGTTCGTTATCAGAATTAACCAGACAAAACGCTTTACCAACTGAGAATGTCCATACACCACCACCCACAGAATCGAGAAAGAGCTATCAATCTGTTAATCCTTTCTGTGTCCGGTCCGGGTGAGGTTTCCCGTATTGATTCAAATTAAGCTGCAGGTTCCACTGCTGGTGGTGCCCTTCCGTCAATTGCTTTAAGTTTCAGCTTTGCAACCATACACCCCCCGGAACCCATAGACTTTGGTTTCCCCGAAGCTGCTCGGCGGGTCATGGGAATAATGCCGCCGGATCACCGGTTGACATCGTTTATGGTCGGAACTACGACGGTATCTGATCATCTTCGAACCTGCGACTTTCGTTTTTGATTAATGAAAACATTCTTGGCAAATGCTTTTGCTTTGGTTCGTCTTGCGTCCAAGAATTTCACCTCTGGCAATTCGGATGCCCCCGGCCGTCTCTATTAATCATGGTCCCAGATCTGAAAACCAACAAAATTTTTGTCAGCACTTGCACTTTATATACAAGTAAATGTACAGGAAAGAATGTTTCTTAACAATTTTTCCTCTAAAATCGATTTTATCTTCGGTTTTGTGTGTATTATTGTCAGTCTGTAAAAGTGCCGTACTACTCGGACAACATGGTTCCCAGCAGCGACCTGGGAGTCCAAGATACATGCAGACATCCTCCCCTTGCTGTTCCCGAACCATTTCGGCTGTGTTTCCATCAATTTCTGAACTTTTCATATGAACCAGGCATCCTCTTCTTTCAGAGCAGGGGGTGCCTGGTTTAATGCTTGGGTTCTCCCAATGACTTCCATTGTGCTCGGGTGCTCTGTAGAGCACCCAAGCATCCCGATGTGTTCGGCCCAAGCACCCGAGCACTTTGGTGCTCGATCAACACTACTGTTGACCCATGTTCTGTGGCTCAGCATCCCCATCTTAGCGTCTTCTTCTGGTCATTCATGCAGAGTGGCAGAGTCTCCTCTGCTAGCACTGGCCCCCAACTGCAGAATACTAGGGGCTCTGAGCAATCTCCCTATATATAATTTCTAGCTAGACTGGGATCTTCTAGTTGGAGGTGTGGAATGGAGAAACTCAGCACAAACATATACAATGTTACACTTTCCATCTGTCATAGACTTAAAATAGAGCTTCAATGATACTCAATGGCAATGACAAAAACAAGTTTCCAGACATAACAACAGAGCTAAACCGGACATGCATAAGGTCAGTCTGTCTGGTTTTGGTGGTAAACAACGTCTGTCGTTTTCCTTCCAAAACAGACTCTTATGTTGCTGTGGAAAATTACCAGCTTCTCATTCAAAGTCCCAAAAGTCTCCCAGTATTCATTAACCCTTTCCGCAGAGCCTCGCAAATACAGTGCAAATGAATAGGATATATATCGCTACATAAATATAAAATGATGTTTCACAGTATTACACAGTGCATGTTAACCCTTTCAAATCAAATAAAGGAAGACATTTATAACTTTGCATAAGGGAAACAAGGCAAATGTCCACAAATGTCCAGATCTCACAGTACCCCTGCTCCAGGGCACTGCAGATTTCTACAGCCCTCAAGTGCCAAACTGAATATTGACCTGGGTAGTTCCATAGATTGGGGGTGCATGGCAGAGGCTCTGGCTCCAAAAGTTCTGTGGTGGATCCTGGGATTAGACAGTGTGCTCGAGCCTGCTGATCTAAGGGTACAATAGGGAGTGTTGGGCAACAGTGGTCCTTTTAGGTAGCTGGGGCCTGAATTATTCATGGCTTAAAGGTTTGCAAGCAGATTTTAAAAGTTATCCTCCATGTTATTGGCAGGAAGTGCAGAGAGAGGAGGATGGGGGTTGTGGGAGCATGCCGGGGCTGATTGGTTATGATTCTAGCTGCAGCATGTTGAAGTAGCTAGAGGGGGTGTATTGCTCCATATAGGTCCAGCCGCAAGGTTATAAGGGCCTGTACCATCTTCTGCTGGAATGAGCGGTTTGATTCTTGCAATGTTTCTTGGGTGGAAGTATGAAGATTTAATGAAGGCTGATATCTGTTTCCTGGCAGACAGTTCCCCAAATTTCATACATGGTCTGAGCTTTGAAGGGTTGTGCTTTCCAGGAACAGAAGTGTTAGATGTGCAAGTTGCCACTTTTCTGACAAGCTGTGCCCTCCAAACAGAAGAACTTCTGGTTTGTCCGGGTTCAGTTTCAGCCAGATGCCCTTCATTCATTCTTGTAGTTGTCTGGGGTTGGGTTACTGACTCTGGACTTAAAGGACAGGTCCAGTTGGCTACTATCGTCTGCATAGCAGTGGCATGCCAGACCGTGTCTCTGGATTATTTGGGTCATTACTACCACATGAGAGCTGTGCCCGGGCACCAGCAGCTTTATTACCACCACACTAGCCAAGTGACTGCTCGGGCCCCAGAATGCCAGGTCCACCCCGGCCACGTGCAAATAATCACATAAGGAAGGGATGGTGACTACACCTGTGAACTCCCTAGCAGAGGGCACTGTGCTGGCCTGTAAAACTGAGCCATCCCAATGTATAACAGGGTCATCTAGAGTATTCCCCCTTAGTGCTACCACACAGTCCTAATGCCCACATTGTGCCTCCTTTACAGCATAAATGCACACATTGTGCCCCCCTCACTGTAGTTATGCCCATCTTGTTTTTAGTTTTCTTCTTCTGGCTTCTTGGTTATTAATGCTGCATCTTAAGCATCATCATAGATCGGACTCTATACTGTAAGAGCAGTGAGACTATGGACTCTACACTGTAAGAGCAGTGAGACTATGGACTCTATACTGTAAGAGCAGTGAGACTATGGACTCTATACTGTAAGAGCAGTGAGACTATGGACTCTATACTGTAAGAGCGGTGAGACTATGGACTCTATACTGTAAGAGCAGTGAGACTATGGACTCTATACTGTAAGAGCAGTGAGACTATGGACTCTTTACTGTAAGAGCAGTGAGACTATGGACTCTATACTGTAAGAGCAGTGAGACTATGGACTCTATACTGTAAGAGCAGTGAGACTATGGACTCTATACTGTAAGAGCAATGAGACTATGGACTCTATACGGTAAGAGCAGTGAGACTGTGGACTATAAACTGTAAGAGCAGTGAGACTATGGACTCTATACTGTAAGAGCAGTGAGACTATGGGCTCTTTACTGTAAGAGCAGTGAGACTATGGACTCTATACTGTAAGAGCAGTGAGACTATGGACTCTATACTGTAAGAGCGGTGAGACTATGGACTCTTTATGGTAAGAGCAGTGAGACTATGGACTCTATACTGTAAGAGCAGTGAGACTATGGACTCTATACTGTAAGAGCAGTGAGACTATGGACTCTATACTGTAAGAGCAGTGAGACTATGGACTCTTTATGGTAAGAGCAGTGAGACTATGGACTCTATACTGTAAGAGCAGTGAGACTATGGACTCTATACTGTAAGAGCAGTGAGACTATGGAGTCTTTACGGTAAGAGCAGTGAGACTATGGACTCTTTACTGTAAGAGCAGTGAGACTATGGACTCTATACTGTAAGAGCAGTGAGACTATGGACTCTTTACTGTAAGAGCAGTGACTTTGGGCGCTCTTACTTTTGGAGAAGTCTCTGGTTTATCTGACTTGTCATGAGCTAATTTGCATATGTTTTCTCCTAAATCAGGGATGCTCAACCTGTGGTCCGCCAGCTGTTGTAAAACTACAACTCCCACCATGCCCTGCTGTAGGCTGATAGTTGTAGGCTGTCCAGGCATGCTGGGAGTTGTAGTTTTGCCATTTCTGGAGAGCCGCAGGCTGGGCATCTCTGTCCTAAAGCATTGCCCTGGGTCTCTTCCATGAGAGACAGTCCCCCCCAGCTGTGTGCAAGGTGTCATCCAGCCAACCAGCACCCTGCTCTATGATGATGGGAGCAATAACCCTGGAAAAGTCGTTTACGGCTAGGCCTCCGGTGTGGCGGGTAAGAGCCACTTACCTGTCCAGGATTATAGGTCGGTCTTTTGTCTTTTTTAACACATACAGTGAGGAACAGAAGTATTTGAACACCCTGCAATTTTGCAAGTTTTCCCACTTAGAAATCATGGAGGGGTCTGAAATTCACATTGTAGGTGCATTCCCGCGTTGAGAGACAGAATTTATTTGAAAAATTCAGGAAATCACATTGTATGATTTTTAAAGAATCTATTTGTCTTGCACTGCTGAACATAAATATTTGAACACCTGGGAAAATCTGTGTTAATATTTGGTACAGAAGCCTTTGTTTGCAATTACAAAGGTCAAATGCTTCCTGTAGTTCTTGACCAGGTTTGCACACATTGCAACCAGGATTTTGGCCCACTCCTCTACACAGATCTCCTCTAGATCTGTCAGGGTTCGGGGCTGTCGCTGAGCAACACAGAGTTCCAGCTCCCTCCAAAGATGTTCTATTGGATTTAGGTCTGGAGACTGGCTAGGCCACTCCAGAACCTTGATATGCTTCTTACGAAGCCAGTCCTTGTTTATTCTGGCTGTGTGCTTCGGGTCTTTGTCATGTTGGAAGACCCAGCCACGACCCATCTTCAATGCTCTGACTGAGGGAAAGAGGTTGTTGCTCAAAATCTCACAATAAATGGCCCCATTCATCCTCTCCTTAATACAGTGCAGTCGTCCTGTCCCTTTCGCAGAAAAGCACCCCCAAAGCATGATGTTACCACCCCCATGCTTCACAGTAGGGATGGTGTTCTTGGGATGCAACTCATCCTTCTTTTTCCTCCAAACACGACGAGTGAAGTTTAGACCAAAAGGTTCTACTATGGTCTCATCTGACCATATGACTTTCTCCCATGCCTCCTCTGGATCATTCAGATGGTCATTGGAAAACCTCACATGGGCCTGGACATGTGATGACTTGAGCAGGGGAACCTTCCGTGCAATGCATGATTTGAAACCATGACGGCGTAGTGTTCTACCGACAGTGACCTTTGAAACTGTGGTCCCAGCTCTCCTTATGTCATTGACCAGCTCCTCGCTTGTAGTTCTGGGCTGATTCCTCACCTTTCTTATTATCAGTGATACCCCACGAGGTGAGATCTTGCATGGATCCCCAGTCCAAGGGAGACTGACAGTCGTCTTTAAGCTCTTCCATTTTCTAACAATTGCTCCAACAGTTGATCTATTTTCACCAAGCTGCTTGGCAATTGCCCAGTAGCATTTTCCAGCCTTGTGGAGGTCCACAATTTTGTCTCTGGTGTCTTTTGACAGCATTTTGGTCTTGCCCATGGTAGTAGTTGGCGTCTGACTGACTGTAGGGTGCACAGGATCTTTAATGAGCTCAGACAGGTGCTACTAAGTTAGATTAATGAGTGGAGTAGAGGTGGACTTATTAAAGGCACAATAACAGGTCTTTGAGAGCCAGAATTCTTGCTGTTTCTCAGGTGTTCAAATACTTATGTTCAGCAGTGCAAGACAAATACATTCTTTAAAAATCATACAATGGGATTTCCTGGTTTTTAAAAAAAAATTCTGTCTCTTAGAGTGGGAATGCACCTACAATGTGAATTTTAGACCCCTCCATGATTTCTAAGTGGGAGAACTTACAAAATTGCAGGATGTTCAAATACCTTTGTTCCTCACTGTATTGACACTGTGCACCTGGCACATACCCCCCCCCCACCAGTGACATCAGCGTAGCAGCCACTTTCCCTGTTTGCTGTCAGTGAATGAGAAACTTCTTGCTTAGGCCTCTTTCACACGCCGGATCCGGAAAAACAAAAGTGAACTGAAAGCATTTGAAGACTGATCCGTCTTCTAAATGCGTTCAGTGTTACTATGGCAGCCAGGACGCTATTAAAGTCCTGGTTGCCATAGTAGTAGTGGGGAGCGGGGGAGCGGTATACTTACAGTCCGCGCGGCTCCCGGGGCGCTCCAGAATGACGTCAGAACGCCCCATTCGATCACGTCATCCATGCGCGTGGGGCGCCCTGACGTCACTCTGGAGCGCCCCGGGAGCCGCACGGACGGTAAGTATACTGCTCCCCGCTACACTTTACCATGGCTGCTAGGACTTTAGCGTCCCGGCAGCCATGGTAACCATTCAGAAAAAGCTAAACGTCTGATCCATCAATGCGCCGAAAGGCCGGATCCGGATCAATGCCTTTCAATGGGCATTCATTCCGGATCCGGCCTTGCGGCAAGTCTTCAGGATTTTTGGCCGGAGCAAAAAGCGCAGCATGCTGCGGTATTTTCTCTGGCCAAAAAACGTTCCGTTCCGGAACTGAAGACGTCCTGATTAGGGATGAGCGAACTCGAACTGTATAGTTCAGGTTCGTACCGAATTTTGGGGTGTCCGTGACACGGACCCGAACCCGGACATTTTCGTAAAAGTCCGGGTTCGGGTTCGGTGTTCGTCGCTTTCTTGGCGCTTTTGTGACGCTTTCTTGGCGCTTTTTGAAAGGCTGCAAAGCAGCCAATCAACAAGCGTCATACTACTTGCCCCAAGAGGCCGTCACAGCCATGCCTACTATTGGCATGGCTGTGATTGGCCAGAGCACCATGTGACCCAGCCTCTATTTAAGCTGGAGTCACGTAGCGCCGCCCGTCACTCTGCTCTGATTAGCGTAGGGAGAGGTTGCGGCTGCGACAGTAGGGCGAGATTAGGCAGATTAACTCCTCCAAAGGACTTCACTTGATTAATCGATCGATCTGCAGCTGTGGATCATTGAGCTGCTGAAATTCAATTGCTCACTGTTTTTAGGCTGCCCAGACCGTTTGTCAGTCACTTTTTTCTGGGGTGATCGGCGGCCATTTTGTGTCTTGTGCGGTGCTGCGACCAAGTGCATCCAAGCTGCGACCAAGTGCATTTAACCCTCAATGGTGTGGTTGTTTTTTGGCTAAAGCCTACATCAGGGTGAAGCTGTCACACCAAGTGCATTTAACCAGCAATAGTCTGTTCATTTTTTGGCCATATACTACATCAGGGGCAAGCTGCGCCCGTCACCAAGTGCATTTAACCCTCAGTAGTGTGGTTCGTCAAGCTGTGACACCAAGTGCATTTAACCAGCAATAGTCTGTTCATTTTTTGGCCATATACTACATCAGGGGCAAGCTGCGCCCGTCACCAAGTGCATTTAACCAGCAATAGTGTGGTTATTTTTTGGCCATATCCCAGTCTAATTCTGTCAGTAAACGTATACCTGTCACCCAGCGCCTAAATACTAGGCCTCAAATTTATATCCCGCTAAATCTCTCGTTACCGCTGTCCTGTTGTGGCTGGGAAAGTTATTTAGTGTCCGTCAAAGCACATTTTTTGTTCTGGGTTGAAGTACAATTCCCAATTTAGCAATTTCATAATTTAGTGGTTTCTGCTGTATCAGAGCTATTTGAAATCTATCCCTAAAAGGGTAGATCATATTGAAGGTGCACATAGGGTCATTCAGAATAACTTCACACACACGCTACTGTGCATTTCCAAGTCTAATTCTGTCACTAAATCCATACCGGTCACCCAGCGCCTAAATACTAGGCCTCAAATTTATATCCAGCTGAATTTGAATACAATACATTGGGCCAAATAATATTTTTGTTGTTGTGGTGAACGATAACAATGAGAAAAACATCTAGTAAGGGACGCGGACGTGGACATGGTCGTGGTGGTGTTAGTGGACCCTCTGGTGCTGGGAGAGGACGTGGCCGTTCTGCCACAGCCACACGTCCTAGTGTACCAACTACCTCAGGTCCCAGTAGCCGCCAGAATTTACAGCGATATATGGTGGGGCCCAATGCCGTTCTAAGGATGGTAAGGCCTGAGCAGGTACAGGCATTAGTCAATTGGGTGGCCGACAGTGGATCCAGCACGTTCACATTATCTCCCACCCAGTCTTCTGCAGAAAGCGCACAGATGGCGCCTGAAAACCAACCCCATCAGTCTGTCACATCACCCCCATGCATACCAGGGAAACTGTCTCAGCCTCAAGTCATGCAGCAGTCTCTTATGCTGTTTGAAGACTCCGCTGGCAGGGTTTCCCAAGGGCATCCACCCAGCCCTTCCCCAGCGGTGGAAGACATAGATTGCACTGACGCACAACCACTTATGTTTCCTGATGATGAGGACATGGGAATACCACCTCAGCACGTCTCTGATGATGACGAAACACAGGGGCCAACTGCTGCGTCTTTCTGCAGTGTGCAGACTGAACAGGAGGTCAGGGATCAAGACTGGGTGGAAGACGATGCAGGGGATGATGAGGTCCTAGACCCCACATGGAATGAAGGTCGTGCCACTGACTTTCACAGTTCGGAGGAAGAGGCAGTGGTGAGACCGAGCCAACAGCGTAGCAAAAGAGGGAGCAGTGGGCAAAAGCAGAACACCCGCCGCCAAGAGACTCCGCCTGCTACTGCCCGCCGCCATCTGGGACCGAGCACCCCAAAGGCAGCTTCAAGTAGTTCCCTGGCATGGCACTTCTTCAAACAATGTGCTGACGACAAGACCCGAGTGGTTTGCACGCTGTGCCATCAGAGCCTGAAGCGAGGCATTAACGTTCTGAACCTGAGCACAACCTGCATGACCAGGCACCTGCATGCAAAGCATGAACTGCAGTGGAGTAAACACCTTAAAACCAAGGAAGTCACTCAGGCTCCCCCTGCTACCTCTTCTGCTGCTGCCGCCTCGGCCTCTTCTGCTGCTGCCGCCTCGGCCTCTTCCTCCGCCTCTGGAGGAACGTTGGCACCTGCCGCCCAGCAAACAGGGGATGTACCACCAACACCACCACCACCACCTCCGTCACCAAGCGTCTCAACCATGTCACACGCCAGCGTTCAGCTCTCCATCTCACAAACATTTGAGAGAAAGCGTAAATTCCCACCTAGCCACCCTCGATCCCTGGCCCTGAATGCCAGCATTTCTAAACTACTGGCCTATGAAATGCTGTCATTTAGGCTGGTGGACACAGACAGCTTCAAACAGCTCATGTCGCTTGCTGTCCCACAGTATGTTGTTCCCAGCCGCCACTACTTCTCCAAGAGAGCCGTGCCTTCCCTGCACAACCAAGTATCCGATAAAATCAAGTGTGCACTGCGCAACGCCATCTGTGGCAAGGTCCACCTAACCACAGATACGTGGACCAGTAAGCACGGCCAGGGACGCTATATCTCCCTAACTGCACACTGGGTAAATGTAGTGGCGGCTGGGCCCCAGGCGGAGAGCTGTTTGGCGCACGTCCTTCCGCCGCCAAGGATCGCAGGGCAACATTCTTTGCCTCCTGTTGCCACCTCCTCCTTCTCGGCTTCCTCCTCCTCTTCTTCCACCTGCTCATCCAGTCAGCCACACACCTTCACCACCAACTTCAGCACAGCCCGGGGTAAACGTCAGCAGGCCATTCTGAAACTCATATGTTTGGGGGACAGGCCCCACACCGCACAGGAGTTGTGGCGGGGTATAGAACAACAGACCGACGAGTGGTTGCTGCCGGTGAGCCTCAAGCCCGGCCTGGTGGTGTGCGATAATGGGCGAAATCTCGTTGCAGCTCTGGGACTAGCCAATTTGACGCACATCCCTTGCTTGGCGCATGTGCTGAATTTGGTGGTGCAGAAGTTCATTCACAACTACCCCGACATGTCAGAGCTGCTGCATAAAGTGCGGGCCGTCTGTTCGCGCTTCCGGCGTTTACATCCTGCTGCTGCTCGCCTGTCTGCGCTACAGCGTAACTTCGGCCTTCCCGCTCACCGCCTCATATGCGACGTGCCCACCAGGTGGAACTCCACCTTGCACATGCTGGACAGACTGTGCGAGCAGCAGCAGGCCATAGTGGAGTTTCAGCTGCAGCACGCACGGGTCAGTCGCACTACAGAACAGCACCACTTCACCACCAATGACTGGGCCTCCATGCGAGACCTGTGTGCCCTGTTGCGCTGTTTCGAGTACTCCACCAACATGGCCAGTGGCGATGACACCGTTATCAGCGTTACAATACCACTTCTATGTCTCCTTGAGAAAACACTTAGGGCGATGATGGAAGAGGAGGTGGCCCAGGAGGAGGAGGAGGAGGAAGAGGGGTCATTTTTAGCACTTTCAGGCCAGTCTCTTCGAAGTGACTCAGAGGGAGGTTTTTGGCAACAGCAGAGGCCAGGTACAAATGTGGCCAGACAGGGCCCACTACTGGAGGACGAGGAGGACGAGGATGAGGAGGAGGTGGAGGAGGATGAGGATGAAGCATGGTCACAGCGGGGTGGCACCCAACGCAGCTCGGGCCCATCACTGGTGCGTGGCTGGGGGAAAAGGCAGGACGATGACGATACGCCTCCCACAGAGGACAGCTTGTCCTCACCCCTGGGCAGCCTGGCACACATGAGCGACTACATGCTGCAGTGCCTGCGCAACGACAGCAGAGTTGCCCACATTTTAACCTGTGTGGACTACTGGGTTGCCACCCTGCTGGATCCACGCTACAAAGACAATGTGCCCACCTTACTTCCTGCACTGGAGCGTGATAGGAAGATGCGCGAGTACAAGCGCACGTTGGTAGACGCGCTACTGAGAGCATTCCCAAATGTCACAGGGGAACAAGTGGAAGCCCAAGGCCAAGGCAGAGGAGGAGCAAGAGGTCGCCAAGGCAGCTGTGTCAATGCCAGCTCCTTTGAGGGCAGGGTTAGCATGGCAGAGATGTGGAAAACTTTTGTCAACACGCCACAGCTAACTGCACCACCACCTGATACGCAACGTGTTAGCAGGAGGCAATATTTCACTAACATGGTGGAACAGTACTTGTGCACACCCCTCCACGTACTGACTGATGGTTCGGCCCATTCAACTTCTGGGTCTCTAAATTGTCCACGTGGCCAGAGCTAGCCTTTTATGCCTTGGAGGTGCTGGCCTGCACGGCAGCCAGCGTTTTGTCTGAACGTGTATTCAGCACGGCAGGGGGCGTCATTACAGACAAACGCAGCCGCCTGTCTACAGCCAATGTGGACAAGCTGACGTTCATAAAAATGAACCAGGCATGGATCCCACAGGACCTGTCCGTCCCTTGTGCAGATTAGACATTAACTACCTCCCCATAACCATATATTATTGGACTCCAGGGCACTTCCTCATTCAATCCTATTTTTATTTTCATTTTACCATTATATTGCGAGGCTACCCAAAGTTGAATGAACCTCTCCTCTGTCTGGGTGCCGGGGCCTAAATATATGCCAATGGACTGTTCCAATGTTGGGTGACGTGAAGCCTGATTCTCTGCTATGACATGCAGACTGATTCTCTGCTGACATGAAGCCAGATCCTCTGTTACGGGACCTCTCTCCTCTGCCTGGGTGCCGGGGCCTAAATATCTGAGAATGGACTGTTACAGTGGTGGGTGACGTGAAGCCTGATTCTCTGCTATGACATGCAGACTGATTCTCTGCTGACATGAAGACAGATTCTCTGTTACGGGACCTCTCTGCTCTGCCTGTGTGCTAGGCCTAAATATATGCCAATGGACTGTTACAGTGGTGGGTGACGTGAAGCCTGATTCTCTGCTATGACATGCAGACTGATTCTCTGCTGACATGAAGCCAGATTCTCTGTTACGGGACCTCTCTGCTCTGCCTGGGTGCTGGGCCTAAATATATGACAATGGACTGTTACAGTGGTGGCTGACGTGAAGCCTGATTCTCTGCTATGACATGCAGACTGATTCTCTGCTGACATGAAGCCAGATTGTCTGTTACGAGACCTCCCTCCTCTGCCTGGGTGCTGGGCCTAAATATATGCCAATGGACTGTTGCAGTGGTGGCTGACGTGAAGACTGATTCTCTGCTGACATGAAGCCAGATTGTCTGTTACGGGACCTCTCTCCTCTGCCTGTGTGCTGGGCCTAAATATATGCCAATGGACTGTTGCAGTGGTGGCTGACGTGAAGCCTGATTCTCTGCTATGACATGCAGACTAATTCTCTGCTGACATGAAGCCAGATTCTCTGTTACGGGACCTCTCTCCTCTGCCTGGGTGCTGGGCCTAAATATATGACAATGGACTGTTACAGTGGTGGCTGACAAGAAGCCTGGTTCTCTGCTATGACATGCAGACTGATTCTCTGCTGACATGAAGCCAGATTGTCTGTTACGAGACCTCCCTCCTCTGCCTGGGTGCTGGGCCTAAATATATGCCAATGGACTGTTGCAGTGGTGGCTGACGTGAAGCCTGATTCTCTGCTATGACATGCAGACTAATTCTCTGCTGACATGAAGCCAGATTGTCTGTTACGGGACCTCTCTCCTCTGCCTGTGTGCTGGGCCTAAATTTATGACAATGGACTGTTGCAGTGGTGGCTGACGTGAAGCCTCATTCTCTGCTATGACATGCAGACTAATTCTCTGCTGACATGAAGACAGATTCTCTGTTACGGGACCTCCCTCCTCTGCCTGGGTGCTGGGCCTAAATATATGCCAATGGACTGTTGCAGTGGTGGCTGACGTGAAGCATGATTCTCTGCTATGACATGCAGACTGATTCTCTGCTGACATGAAGCCAGATCCTCTGTTACGGGACCTCTCTCCTCTGCCTGGGTGCTGGGCCTAAATATATGCCAATGGACTGTTGCAGTGGTGGCTGACGTGAAGCCTCATTCTCTGCTATGACATGCAGACTAATTCTCTGCTGACATGAAGACAGATTCTCTGTTACGGGACCTCCCTCCTCTGCCTGGGTGCTGGGCCTAAATATATGCCAATGGACTGTTGCAGTGGTGGCTGACGTGAAGCCTCATTCTCTGCTATGACATGCAGACTGATTCTCTGCTGACATGAAGACAGATTCTCTGTTACGGGACCTCTCTCCTCTGCCTGGGTGCTGGGCCTAAATTTATGAAAATGGACTCTTACAGTGGTGGGTGACGTGAAGCCAGATTCTCTGCTATGGGACCTCTCTCCAATTGATTTTGGTTAATTTTTATTTATTTAATTTTTATTTTAATTCATTTCCCTATCCACATTTGTTTGCAGGGGATTTACCTACATGTTGCTGCCTTTTGCAGCCCTCTAGCTCTTTCCTGGGCTGTTTTACAGCCTTTTTAGTGCCGAAAAGTTCGGGTCCCCATTGACTTCAATGGGGTTCGGGTTCGGGACGAAGTTCGGATCGGGTTCGGATCCCGAACCCGAACATTTCCGGGATGTTCGGCCGAACTTCTCGAACCCGAACATCCAGGTGTTCGCTCAACTCTAGTCCTGATGCATCCTGAACGGATTTCACTCCATTCAGAATGCATTAGGATAAAACTGATCAGAATTCTTCCGGCATAGAGCCCCGACGACGGAAGTCTATGCCGGAAGATAAGAACGCAGGTGTGAAAGAGCCCTTATACCAAATGAAATCACAAACATAGTTGTGGTCACAGCTGAGGATTTGCTACAGATGTATCCAATCTATATAAGCATCTGTGGGGACTCCAGACTGATACATGTGACGTACACTGATACATTGTAACAAAGTATCAAGGTAGGAGGGAGGTCTATGCTCAGGGATTGTCTAGAATGGATGTATTTATAGCAAACCTGAGAAAATGAGTGTGTGTGTAGGGTTTTCATTCACTGACAACAAGCAGAGATCTTGAAAGTTGCAGATCACTTCATTCAACAACAATCACTTCATGGCGCTGCCTCTAGAAATCCAGATATAACACATGATGGGCCCTTTGAAGAATGGGGCCCTAGCGTAGACCTGTGTAAGGCTGTCTCCTGGCGGGATGTGGGATCTGATCCATTGTCCGGCCAGTGACGGTGTACTGCCTGACGGCACAGATCTCATAGTGGGATCATCCTGGACTGGGCCGGACACTGGTCTGTACTGGACTGGACTCGTATAATACATCAGCGGGCAAGTGAAATCTGGGCGCTGGTCCCCAAAATGCATTAAAAAATGTCTGTGAGAAAAATTATAAAAAATGTTCATTTCTCAATATCAGATACTTCTATTCCTGTCTGATTCTGGGAAAACTGGGTAACAACTCAAATGTCTGCCCGGGCGGGAGGCTGTTACCCAACATTCCTGGATTGCCTCTCCACCGCTCCTGTATCACTGCGGATCCAGGCAGATCGCTTTAACCCTTTGTGCACCGTGCCAGGTACATGAAGAGTGTGGCCAGGAGATGATCCTCGTGAATGGTATGCGCATTCAGTGGACACCAGGATGTCCTCACTTTACCAGCTCTCTGGCCAGAATGATGCAGATTCCTTTCGAGCTTCAGAAGACAGTTTGGGTGGAGTTCGGGGCTGACGTTCCCTTTAAGGTGTGCTTTGGGTTGTTGTGTGTAACCGGTTTGTATTGTGACTACTTCATGAAGAAATGTCATTATCTTCTCCAGTGACTCAATTAGATTTACTTTCCCAGAAACACTGAATGAGATTTTAATGACCTAATAATTAGACGTTGCAAAAAATAAATCCCCGGAGCAGAAAGGCAGCGCTAAAGAACAATGCAGGGGGCAAAAATCACAGTAAAAACACATAAAAAACACAAACTAAAGAGGGGAACCGACGGCATACAATTATCCAAAAGTGTCGCTGCCTTAAAAAAGGGTGGGATGGCGGAGGGTGACGTGAAGATATTATATTCACCCTCTGACGATAAGGCAGGAGACAGGACGTGACACGAAGGGTGTGTATACATTTGAACTTGTACTTAACAGAAAAACCAACTTCCCAAATAGTCCACAGCTCCTGTGCAGACTCATGCATCTCTATAGTGACAGACTACGAACGAGCCCGGTGTAGTCAGACCCTGCCGTCCTCCCTTACTCCATCACCATCCATTTGCAGATGGGCAAAAAAGAAGAAAGACTTGAAGACCTTAAAGGGATTCTCTGACAGCTGCAAAAAGTAATAAAAGACGTATACACACCTGTCAGAAGTGCTGCCGCTACAGCACCATGGACGCACTTTGGCGGTGTAGACTAGTGTTGAGCGCGAATATTAGAATTGTGAATTTTAATCGCGAATATCGTCACTTTGAGATTTCACGAATATTTAGAATATAGTGCTATGAATTCATATTCGCGAATAGTGTTGAATATTCTAATCGAATATATTACATTGCCGATTTTTGCAATCAAGTAAACAATGACTGGAGATCACGAATTCTCGAATTTGCAAATTTATGTCAAATATTCGGCCAGAAATTAGCAAAATATCGCAAATTCGAATATTGCCTATGCCACTCATCACTAGTCTAGACATTCCTCTAAACTCATCCTCGTTGGAGGAACTGGCTCTGTCTACAGTCCTCAAAAAACTGCCCTCCACCTTCTATACACATAGGACCGTGAGTGATGGAGCAGACACAAGTCTGATCTGGGGGATTGTAACAACCTCCGTGCCAGCTCAGGTCCTCCCGGGATCAAAGCTTGGGTTCCTCCAGGTCATGTATTACAGGCCTCCCAAGTGTCCCTCTTTTGGACCCATGTCCCTCTGTTCCTCTTTGATCCTTAAATGTCTCTCTTTTTGACCTGGGGAATTAGTGCATGAATGTGCATTAATAAAGTTACTAAATTGCTCCTCACTAAACTCTCTGTCTGGTTTCTACCTGTAGATTAGACCAGAACTTCTTTATTTGGTGCAATTTGGACCTTAAAATTTCTATAATCCCCTGATTTATGTGCTAATATTTTAATGGATATTGAAGCGCAAGAAAAAAAATTGTCCCAGGGCATCCACATGCTATAAAATAATAAAGGATCTTATACCCTCCTCACCGATCCCCGGCTGCTGCAGTTGTGACAGTTAGAGGCGGAGTTAGAGGCGTGGCTTAGTGTGAAATAAAGGCCTGTGATGCAAGCCGCGCGTATTTTCCCTCTTTGCCATTTTAAAAAGTTGGGAGGTATGGTATTATATGGCTGGGTCACCTTCAACAGTACAATGAGGTATATGTTTTAGAAGTGCAGGGTCCTTGAGATTGTGGAATAACATCTGGCGGTCCTAGAATATTACACCCTAAAGTTTGTCGCTGTGGCCTGGCGGCCTCTGCATAAACTGCTGCCATATTGTGCTGCAGAGGTTATTCTGAAAGCTATCTAGAGCAGCGGGCATGGACCAGGAGGTAAACAATGTATTAACCACGTGAACGATCACCTACATCCCCTTTGGGTGCCCGGAAAGATTCCATAGACCCTACTACAAGCGCAGAGGTGGCTGATCCCTGAACTTGCTGATATATGGCGGTTTTGGGGTGGGGCTAACATGGTCTGAATTTATCCACCACAGTTACAAACATTTGTAATGAGCTTTTCTCACCAGGTACTCAAAGCGCAGTCAACTAGTTCATGGTAATACAAAGTTAGGTTGTGCAGTGACCAGGTTTGGCATGGCCCCAACGCTACGCTTGGTCCCAGAACACCGTGGAGGTGTCACCACGCGTTGCTGCTCTCCAGAAAGGATGGTACGGCGTGGTGCACCCCAATGGAAAATAAGTCCAGAGAGTCAGGGTCTTCAGTAAGCAGGGGGTTTCTTTACTGGAGGAATTCAGGTACAAAACAATACTGTTGAGGCATAGGGCCGGCTTCTCCAGCCTCCTCCATAGCAGAAGAAGGGTTTGATGCTCAGGAAAGGCCTGGGCTAGCTGTGCCTCTCTCTCTCAGAAGGCTGGTACCCTGGCCAAAGGCTGGCGGCCCATGGTCTGTAGCTCAGTAGTCTAGTTGGCTCCTTGGTCACAGGGCTGTTGACCCATGGTATGTGGCTCATCGTCCCCATCTTAGCGTCTTCTTCTGGTCACTCATGCAGTCTGGAAGAATCTCCTCTCCAAGCACTGGTCCCTAACTGCAGAACACTAGGGACTCTGACCGTTCTCCTTATATATCATTTCTAGCTAGACTGGGACCTTCTAGTTGGAGGTGTGGAATGGAGAAGCTCAGCACAAACATATACAATGTTACACTTTCCATCTGTCATAGACTTACATTACAGCTTCCATTATACTCAGTGGCAATGACATAAACAAGTTTCCAGACATAACAACAGAGCTAAACCAGACATTCAGAAGGTCAGTCTGTCTGGTTTTGGTGGTAAACAACGTCTGGCTTTTTTCTTCCAAAACAGCCTCTTCTGTTGCTGTGGAAAAATGACCAGCTTCTTATTCAAAGTCCCCAAAGTCTCCCAGTATTTATTAACCCTTTCCACAGAGCCTCGGAAATACAGTGGAAATGAACAGGATATATATTACACAGTATTACACAATGTAAGTTAAAGCAAAACTTTCACCTGCATTTCACTTAATAAACTATCAAAAGTACCTTATAGCTCATCCTCATTGTGTTATCACACAGTCTTGTCCCGCTTTCCTGCCATGTATATGCCTGAAAAAAATCGCCTTATAAAGTCCTCGTCTCCAGCTCCACAAGTCACGCTAGAAGTCAAGGGGGCAGCCCTTCCCTCACTCCAGGCTGTAACTCCCCTGCCCTAACCCCACCTCTATGCAGTCTAATTGACACCCAGCTCAGTCGTCGGGACCGCGCTTGTACAGGCGGCGCATGCGCCGTCGGCCTCAGTAGCAGCGCGATCCCGTCTATCGCGAGGACTCAAGCGCGATCCTGTAACTGAATCGCGCATGCGCCGTCCCCGATGCCTGCCTGTCTTCTCTTCCTCATGCGCGCGCACGCCCCGATCTTCACGCTCCATGCGTCCACGTGATCACTGTTGACTTGCCGCAGATCGCAAGCCAGTGATCATCTTATATCAATTTGGGGGCAATAGTAACTGTGTTTGGAAAAGTAGAAGAGCCTTATTATATAAACTTCCCTTTGGTGGGAAATGTGGGGGTCCCTAATAAGAACCTTATTAGCTTGATGTTGACTTTGGGGGCAATGACAAAGAATGTTGGGGTCATGGAAATGATAATTTTCACTCCAGAGCCAATCAAAATTCTGATAGGTGCATAACACGGACTGTTATGACAATATGGTGACTAAGGGGTTAATATATTCATATTGTGGCCATAGAAAGTCAGTACTTAGTGGAGGAGCTTTATCACAGAGAATTTCTTTTTTGTAACTGTATACAGTGAATTAAATCTGGGTTTGTCACATGTGTATATCTATAGATAGCCCCATGAAATATGCGGAGTTTTGGACATATAATACCTGCTGAATGTGAGAACAATGCTCCAGATGATCACTGGCTTGCGATCTGCGGCAAGTCAACAGTGATCACGTGGACGCATGGAGCGTGAAGATCGGGGCGTGCGCGCGCATGAGGAAGAGAAGACAGGCAGGCATCGGGGACGGTGCATGCGCGATTCAGTAACAGGATCGCGCTTGAGTCCGCGCGATAGACGGGATCGCACTGCTACTGAGGCCGACGGCGCATGCGCCGCCTGTACAAGCGCGGTCCCAGCGACTGAGCTGGGTGTCAATTAGACTGCATAGAGGTGGGGTTAGGGCAGGGGAGTTACAGCCTGGAGTGAGGGAAGGGCTGCCCCCTTGACTTCTAGCGTGACTTGTGGAGCTGGAGACGAGGACTTTATAAGGAGATTTTTTCAGGCATATACATGGCAGGAAAGCGGGACAAGACTGTGTGATAACACAATGAGGATGAGCTATAAGGGACTTTTGATAGTTTATTAAGTGAAATGCAGGTGAAAGGTTCGCTTTAACCCTTTCAAGTCAAATAAAGGAAGAAATGTATAACTTTGCATAAGGGAAACAAGGCAAATCTCCACAAATGTCCAGACCTCACAGTACCCCTGCTCCAGGGCACTGCAGCTTTCTACAGCCCTCAAGTGCCAAACTGAATATTGACCTGGGTAGTTCCATAGATTGGGGGTGCATGGCAGAGGCTCTGGCTCCAAAAGTTCTGTGGTGGATCCTGGGATTGGACAGTGTGCTCGAGCCTGCTGATCTAAGGGTACAATAGGGAGTGTTGGGCAACAGTGGTCCTTTTAGGTAGCTGGGGTCTAAATTATTCATGGCTTAAAGGTTTGCAAGCAGATTTTAAAAGTTATCCTCCATTTTATTGGCAGGCAGTGCAGAGAGAGGAGGATGGGGGTTGTGGGAGCATGCCGGGGCTGATTGGTTATGATTCTAGCTGCAGCATGTTGAAGTAGCTAGAGGGGGTGTATTGCTCCATATAGGTCCAGCCGCAAGGTTATAAGGGCCTGTACCATCTTCTGCTGGAATGAGCGGTTTGATTCTTGCAATGTTTCTTGGGTGGAAGTATGAAGATTTAATGAAGGCTGATATCTGTTTCCTGGCAGACAGTTCCCCAAATTTCATACATGGTCTGAGCTTTAAAGGGTTGTGCTTTCCAGGAACAGAAGTGTTAGATGTGCAAGTTGCCACTTTTCTGACAAGCTGTGCCCTCCAAACAGAAGAACTTCTGGTTCGTCCGGGTTCAGTTTCAGCCAGATGGCCTTCATCCATTCTTGTAGTTGTCTGAGGTTGGGTTACTGACTCTGGGCTTAAAGGACAGGTCCAGTTGGCTACTATCGTCTGCATAGCAGTGGCATGCCAGACCGTGTCTCTGGATTATTTGGGTCATTACTACCACATGAGAGCTGTGCCCGGGCACCAGCAGCTTTATTACCACCACACTAGCCAAGTGACTGCTCGGGCCCCAGAATGCCAGGTCCACCCCGGCCACGTGCAAATAATCACATAAGGAAGGGATGGCGACTACACCTGTGAAATCCCCAGCAGAGGGCACTGTGCTGGCCTGTAAAACTGAGCCATCCCAATGTATAACAGGGTCATCTAGAGTATTCCCCCTTAGTGCTACCACACAGTCCTAATGCCCACATTGTGCCTACCTCACTGTAGTTATGCCCACCTTTGTGCCCCCTCACTGTAGTTTTGCCCACTTTTGTGCCCCCTCACTGTAGTTATACTCACTTTTGTGTCCTCCCACTGTAGTTATACCCACTTTTGTGCCCTCACAGTAGTTATGCTCATCTTTGTGCCCTCTCACAGTAGTTATACCCACTGTTGTGCCCTCACAGTAGTTATGCCCATCTTTGTGCCCCCTCACAGTAGTTATGCCCACTTTTGTGTCCCCTCACTATAGTTATACCCACTTTTGCGTCCCCTCACTGTAGTTATACCCACTTTTGTGCCCCTCATAGTAGTTAAGCCCATCTTTGTGCACCCTCACAGTACTTAAGCCCATCTTTGTGCCCCCTCACAGTACTTATGCCCATCTTTGTGCCCCCTCACAGTACTTATGCCCATCTTTGTGCCCCCTCACAGTAGTTATGCCCAACTTTGTGTCCTCTCACAATAGTTATGCCCACTTTTGCTCCCCCTCACTGTAGTTATGTCCTCCTTGTGGCCCCCAGTGCCTTATCCAGCTCTATGAAAGAAAAAACCCACAAATACTTATCTGCGTCCCTGACGACATCGCTCTGCTGGCTATGCAGGAGGCTGGTTCCCGGGCTTTCACCTCCTCCCATACCGCCAGCAGTGCGATGTGCGGCCTGAAAGGGGGAGCTCCAGACATCAGCAGAACAGTGAAGCAGGGAGTGGACGGCTCCCTGGTGCACTAAGGAAAGGAACTGCCCAGCAGTGAAAGGAACTGCCGGGTAGGTGTGACCCCCCCTGCCCCTGCACCCTTGTCCCCTCTCTACGCCCCTGATAAAGAGTCCTATCACTTTGAGATCACCGATATATGAAAGCGGGTGTGACGGCGCCTCCTTGGGTCGGGTTACTGTACTGCAGTGCGACTGGTAGGGAGCTCTTCTACTTTGCTGCTGTCCGCATGTCGCTCTTGTATATGTTTTGCACGGTTTGTATTTGTGACAGTGCTATTGGCGACACTTGTGACTTTAGCGTGTATTGAGCAGGAAGATGATGGGGGTTGTGGTGGGCCTGTGTAACACCCCAGGGTGGTGTTACCACTCCTTCACCCTGCTAATATCTCTAATGGGCTAATAAAACGTCATCTTATGTATGTCTTTCCAGGTCCTCCACAGTGTGCATTCATAATCTTATTATTCAATTGTTCATATGTAATGTGCCTGGTTCACCAGCAGGTGGCAGCAAACACGGCAGAGCTATAGTTAGATAGAACGGAACTCCCCATTCCATTCTCCCCCCCTTGGTCAGAAGTGGGCCAGTCCGACTGTCTACCAGAAGGAGGCGGGGCAGTTATGGTTTGTTATGGTTAAGACTCCATGTTGGAGGCGCCAGGATTATAACGTACTTTTTGGCTGAACATAAGTCCGACTACAAGAGTGAAGTGCAGCATAAAGAGGAAACAAAGACACCAAGTTAGCCTGTCAGTACAGCAGAGTGACAGAAACATATAGCAGCGTTCAGTTTGCCTGCCAGTTTAATGCTAAAGCCTGCTGGAACCAAGACAAAGCCTGAAACTGTTTGGAGAAACGTTTGTTCAAGTAAAGCTGCCATTGAACTTCATCTCAAGGTCTGGACTTGTCTCGTTATTTCTTCAAATCCCTCTATTATTCCCCCTATTTATTGCTTCGGAGCCAAAGCCTGGGGACCAGTCACATCCAGGTAGGAGCACCATGACACACATAAAGAGACATTTAGGCCGCACTACACCACTCGGCATTCCTTCCAAACCTGGGACGCGATAGAGGGACCTGGGGGGATGCCGCCTGTTGAACCTGCTGCTTATTGTTTTTAGTAATGAGATGATGCTGGGTTTGCTGCTCATATTCGTCATCCCACAATGGTGCTTGGATTTGCGGAGGATTAGCGGTTTATCTCGCGGCCTCCGGACGGTTGGCGTACGTAAAGCCTCCATAAAGGAGAAGAATTAATAACCTGTCACGTCAGCGCATTCTGGTCTCTGCGACAGACACCAGCGAACACAAAACCATTGTCAAGATCTCTGCTTGCTGCCTGTGAAGGGAAACATTATTGGCTACATCCAGTGGCCATTATGTCCAACTGATTGGGCCTTTACAAGATAGATCTCCTATCCGACAATCAGTAGATGTCACCAGGCGACGGCAGTACCGATGTCACAGTGGCTGGACCTCATAACATTGAGGGGTTACCGGCTGTACTAACCTTCCTTGTGCCCAGCCGTGCCCAGTCACGCCCGCCTGTGAAGGAGCCCAGCACCGCCTATGTCTCTTCCTTTCATTGATAGATAGCTGTAATCTCGTGATGCGCGAGCTCGCGCATGCGCAGTTCTTTCCCTGAGGCTGATGCCAGCACAGGGAAGGAACACTACACCGGCACTGCGCATGCGCGAGCTCGCGCATCGCGAGATTACAGCTATCTATCGTTGATGAAAGGAGGAGACAGAGGCGGTGCTGGGCTCCTTCACAGGCGGGCGTGGCTGGGCACGGCTGGGCACAAGGAAGGTTAGTACAGCCCCTTGGACACATTCAACACTCATTTACATATCTATAAAATCCTTTTTAAAAGAAATTAAAACCACACAGCCCTATAGGACACATATATTGCGGACATGCTAGCGGCGATCTAGCCGCGCATGTCCGTATCTCTATAGCCCCAAACCTGGTGACAGAATCCCTTTAACATATACCAGTGACCTGCTACACATCCGCTCCACACAGAGACTCACGCGCTTAGTGGTTACACATCTGCACACACAGAGGTTAGCACACTTAATGGTTACACATCCGTCACACACAGAGATTCATACGTTTAGTGGTTATACTTAAGTAACACAGAGATTTACAAACTTAGTTGTTATACATCTGTTAACGAGAGAGATTCATGCACTTAGGGGTTACAGATCCATCACACACAGAGGTTCACACACTTAATGGTTACACGTCCGTTACAGACAGAGATTCACACGCTTAGTGGTTATACTTACGTAACACAGAGGTTCACACACTTACTTGTTACACACCTATTACACACAGAGGTTCACACACTTAGTAGTTACACACCTATTACACACAGAGATTCACACACTTAGTAGTTACACACCTATTACTCACAGAGATTCACACACTTAGTAGTTACACACCTATTACACACAGAGGTTCACACACTTAGTAGTTACACACCTATTACACACAGAGATTCACACACTTAGTAGTTACACACCTATTACACACAGAGGTTCACACACTTAGTAGTTACACACCTATTACACACAGAGGTTCACACACTTAGTAGTTACACACCTACTACACACAGAGATTCACACACTTAGTAGTTACACACCTATTACACACAGAGGTTCACACACTTAGTAGTTACACACCTATTACACACAGAGATTCACACACTTAGTAGTTACACACCTATTACACACAGAGATTCACACACTTAGTAGTTACACACCTATTACACACAGAGATTCACACACTTAGTAGTTACACACCTATTACACACAGAGATTCACACACTTAGTTGTTACACACCTATTACACACAGAGATTCACACACTTAGTAGTTACACACCTATTACACACAGAGATTCACACACTTAGTAGTTACACACCTATTACACACAGAGATTCACACACTTAGTAGTTACACACCTATTACACACAGAGGTTCACACACTTAGTAGTTACACACCTATTACACACAGAGATTCACACACTTAGTAGTTACACACCTATTACACACAGAGGTTCACACACTTAGTAGTTACACACCTATTACACACAGAGATTCACACACTTAGTAGTTACACACCTATTACACACAGAGATTCACACACTTAGTAGTTACACACCTATTACACACAGAGGTTCACACACTTAGTAGTTACACACCTATTACACACAGAGGTTCACACACTTAGTAGTTACACACCTATTACACACAGAGATTCACACACTTAGTAGTTACACACCTATTACACACAGAGGTTCACACACTTAGTAGTTACACACCTATTACACACAGAGATTCACACACTTAGTAGTTACACACCTACTACACACAGAGGTTCACACACTTAGTAGTTACACACCTATTACACACAGAGATTCACACACTTAGTAGTTACACACCTATTACACACAGAGGTTCACACACTTAGTAGTTACACACCTATTACACACAGAGGTTCACACACTTAGTAGTTACACACCTATTACACACAGAGATTCACACACTTAGTAGTTACACACCTATTACACACAGAGGTTCACACACTTAGTAGTTACACACCTATTACACACAGAGATTCACACACTTAGTAGTTACACACCTATTACACACAGAGATTCACACACTTAGTAGTTACACACCTATTACACACAGAGGTTCACACACTTAGTAGTTACACACCTATTACACACAGAGGTTCACACACTTAGTAGTTACACACCTATTACACACAGAGGTTCACACACTTAGTAGTTACACACCTATTACACACAGAGGTTCACACACTTAGTAGTTACACACCTATTACACACAGAGATTCACACACTTAGTAGTTACACACCTATTACACACAGAGGTTCACACACTTAGTAGTTACACACCTATTACACACAGAGGTTCACACACTTAGTAGTTACACACCTATTACACACAGAGGTTCACACACTTAGTAGTTACACACCTATTACACACAGAGGTTCACACACTTAGTAGTTACACACCTATTACACACAGAGGTTCACACACTTAGTAGTTACACACCTATTACACACAGAGGTTCACACACTTAGTAGTTACACACCTATCACACACAGAGGTTCACACACTTAGTAGTTACACACCTATTACACACAGAGGTTCACACACTTAGTAGTTACACACCTATTACACACAGAGATTCACACACTTAGTAGTTACACACCTATTACACACAGAGGTTCACACACTTAGTAGTTACACACCTATTACACACAGAGATTCACACACTTAGTAGTTACACACCTATTACACACAGAGGTTCACACACTTAGTAGTTACACACCTATTACACACAGAGGTTCACACACTTAGTAGTTACACACCTATTACACACAGAGATTCACACACTTAGTAGTTACACACCTATTACACACAGAGGTTCACACACTTAGTAGTTACACACCTATTACACACAGAGATTCACACACTTAGTAGTTACACATCTATTACACACAGAGGTTCACACACTTAGTAGTTACACACCTATTACACACAGAGGTTCACACACTTAGTAGTTACACACCTATTACACACAGAGATTCACACACTTAGTAGTTACACACCTATTACACACAGAGGTTCACACACTTAGTAGTTACACACCTATTACACACAGAGGTTCACACACTTAGTAGTTACACACCTATTACACACAGAGGTTCACACACTTAGTAGTTACACACCTATTACACACAGAGGTTCACACACTTAGTAGTTACACACCTATTACACACAGAGATTCACACACTTAGTAGTTACACACCTATTACACACAGAGATTCACACACTTAGTTGTTACACATCTGTTAACCACAGAGATCCATGCACTTAATGGTTACAGATCTATTAGGCCTCTTTCACACGGGCGTCATGTTTTTTGCCCGGATAAGAGGCGGGTGCATTGCGGGAAAATGCGTGATTTTTCTGCGCGAGTGCAAAACATTGTCATGCGTTTTGCACTCGCGTGAGAAAAATCGCGCATGTTTGGTACCCAAACCCGAACTTCTTCACAGAAATTCGGGCTTTGGTTAGATGTTCTGAAGATTGTATTATTTTCCCTTATAACATGGTTATAAGGGAAAATAATAGCATTCTGACTACAGACTGCATAGTATAATAGTGCTGGAAGGGTTAAAAAAATAAAAAAGGTAACTCACCTTCTCCTCTTGTTCGTGTAGTTCCCGGTCTGTTCTTTGCTAGCTGTGGGCTGAATGACCTGTGGTGACGTCAGATCACATGCTCCAATCACATGGTCCATCACCACAGGTCCTTTAGCCCAAGCCCACAGCTAGCAAAGAACAGACCGGGAACTACGCGAACAAGAGGATAAGGTGAGTTAACTTTTTAATTTTTTTAACCCCTCCAGCACTATTATACTATGCATTCTGTAGTCAGAATGCTATTATTTTCCCTTATAACCATGTTATAAGGGAAAATAATACAGTGAATAGACTGTCACCTAGAACCCATGCGTGAAAATCGCACCGCATCCGCACTTGCTTGCGGATGCTTGCGATTTTCACGCAACCCCATTCACTTCTATGGGGCCTGCGTTGCGTGGATTATCGCACCGCAACGCACAAAGAGGAGCATGCTGCGATTTTCACGCAACGCATAAGTGATGCGTGAAAATCACCGCTCATGTGAACAGCCCCATAGAAATGAATGGGTCAGGATTCAGTGCGGGTGCAATGCGTTCAACTCACGCATCGCACCCGCGCGGAATACTCGTTCGTGTGAAAGGGGCCTTAAACTCAGAGGTTCACACACTTAATGGTTACACATCTGTTACAGACAGAGATTCACGCGCTTAGTGGTTATACTTTAGTAACATACAGTAGAGGTTCACGCACTATTTGTTACATATCTATTGCACAGAGATTCATGCACTTAGTGGTTACACATCCATTACACACAGAAGTTAGAAGAACTAGGGATGAGCGAACCCGTAGATGTTCGAGTTCAACGGGTTTGGCTAAAATTTGTTTAAAATTTTGGTTCGGGTTCATAGAAGTCAATGGGGACTAGTGATGAGCGGCAGGGGTCATATTCGAATTTGCAATATTTCGCAAATATTTTGTAGAATATTCGTCGAATATTCGCAAATTCGAATATTCGTTATATTCAACGATTTTTTTTTACTCGAAAAATCGGCATGGTAATGATTGTGTAATATGCAAATTTTCAAAATTCTAATTTTCGTAATGCGAATTTTTCAACTTACAACTATTAGACAAAGAAGATTATAGCACTATATTAGCTAAATTGCTCTATATTCGATTTTTTTTTCAAATATTCGCTATATTGCTATAACTTAATTTTTTCGAATATTCGTAATATTCTAAAACAAGAATATATAGCAATATAGCGAATATTCGAAAAAAACGAATATAGAGCAATTTAGCTAATATAGTGCTATAATCTTCTTTGTCTAATAGTTGCAATTTTTTTCTCATTTGAAGTTCAGATTGGAAAAAAATTACAACTATAAAAAAAAAGATTATAGCACTATATTAGCTAAATTGCTCTATATTCGTTTTTCTTTCGAATATTCGTAATATTCTAAAACATGAATATATAGCAATATAGCGAATATTCAAAAAAACGAATATAGAGCAATTTAGCTAATATAGTGCTATAATCTTTTTTTTTATAGTTGTAATTTTTTTCCAATCTGAACTTCAAATGAGAAAAAAATTGCAACTATTAGACAAAGAAGATTATAGCACTATATTAGCTAAATTGCTCTATATTCGTTTTTTTCGAATATTCGCTATATTGCTATATATTCTTGTTTTAGAATATTACGAATATTCGAAAAAATTAAGTTATAGCAATATAGCGAATATTTGAAAAAAAAATCGAATATAGAGCAATTTAGCTAATATAGTGCTATAATCTTTTTTTGTCTAATAGTTGTAAGCTGAAAAATTTGCAATAAAAATTTTGTATTACGAATCGAATATTCGAAATTACGAATATATATCACTATATTCAAAATATTTGCGAATTTTCAAAGTACCTATATTCGCGATAAAAATTCTAAATTCGAATATTCGTGATCAACACTAGGGACCCTGACTTTAGTGTTATGAAATGGCTGTAAAATAGTCATAGAAAGGGCTAGAGGGCTGCAAATGGAAGCAAAATGGGGGTAAGATGAGGAAAATTGCCCTGGAAACACATGTGGATAGGGAAATCACCTAAAATAACATAGAACAGAAAAATAAATAAATCTTGAACCAGGAGGTGGAGGTCCGAGTGGAAGAGGAGGTTGACATGGCGGTGGAGGCGGAGTTGCGGAGACCCCAAAACATTGGGAAATGGCAAACAGAACAAACTGCGCCGGAGTATAACAATGGCTGGGCGTGGCCGTTATATTTCTCTACTCTGCCAATATAATAATATAATATAATCTTGAGCCAGGAGGTGGAGGTGGACGTGGCAGTGTAGGCAGAAGCGGCAACACTATTTATTTTTTTATTTTTTATTAGGGAGGCCCCAAAATATTGGGAAATGGCAAACTGAGCTGGAGTATAGCAATGGCTGGGTGCAGCTGGTATACCTCTCTACTCTGCCGAAGATACGGACAAGTCATGGATTCATCCCTGGTTGATTTGAATAAACGTGAGCTTGTCCGTGATAACCCCCCCACCGCACGCTGTGCTTAATACATGTTCGAACAATACACTTGCCGCAGGGCAGGCCAGCACCTCCAAGGCATAAAGGGCAAGCCTAGGCCATGGGCCTAATTTGGAGACCCAGAGTTAAATGTGGAAGACCCATCAGTCAGTACGTGCAGATGTGTGGACACATATTCTTCCACCATGTTGGATGTGTGGACACATACTCTTCCACCATGTTGCTGAAACGTTGCCTCCTGCTAAGACGGTCCATATCAGATGGTGGTGCTGGATATTGTGACGTGCAGACAAAGCTTTTCCACATTTCGGCCAGGCTAACCCTCCCTTCTGAAGTGAGTGCTGGCAGTGCCCCAGCTGTGTTGTGGACTTCCTCCTCCTCCACCTCGTGCTTCCACTGAGCCCCCGCTATCGGGTGGGAACGCCATCAGTAGCGCGTCTACCAGCGTGTGCTTGTACTTGCGCATCTTCCAATTACGTTCTAGTGACAGAAGTAAGGATGGCACGTTGTCCTTGTAGCGGGGTTCCAGCAGGGCAACTTGGTGGTCATTGCGCAAGCACTGCAGCGTGTAGTCGCTCATGAGTGCTAGGCTGCCCAGAGTCAACGACAAGCTGTCATCAGTGGGGGATGTATTGTCTGCATGCTCTGTATTCCCCCAGCCACACTCTAGTGATGCCCGTGAGCTGCTTTGGGTGCCATCCTGCTGTGAATACAGTTCCTCCTCCTCATCATCATGATTATCCTCCTCATCCTCCAAGACTGTGCCCTGGCTGGACAGTTGGTGCCAGAACCCACCCTCGGAGCCACCTGTGGATAACTGGCCTGATAACCATGGAAATGATCTCTGTTCCTCCTGTGCCACATCCTCACCAATTGTAGCGGAGAGCTGATATTCCACAGCCAATCTCCACTTAAGATCCCAGTGAGGCTCAGGAACAAGTATCATAAATCCATAGAGTAGTAATTCCAGCAGGCAAAATAGTCCAATAATATCCCAACAGCAATCCCAATGACTGGACGACACACAGCATCAGGAGCAGAACTAACTTTAGTTAGATGACCATGGTACAAGGAAGGGTGGGGCCAGACAATAGCAAGGGCTGATGGGAGATGGAGGAGGGACAGAGCAGCTAGATTACTGGTCTCCCAGTGTCCCTGAGACAACACCTTGCTGGGAAAACAATGGGACAGGAAAAAAGGGGGAGGGGAGGAGGCACAGAAAAGCAATGCATTTAACATAGTAAACATTACAGTTTACAATACATCGCCATACAATTAACCGAATGTCGTTTTACATGATTTAAACAGGCCAGGCTAAATACAATCCGCTACACCAATCATCACCTAAAGCGTTTTGCTGATGACGGCGTGATCGGGGCTGGCCATGTTTGTGGAGTTCTCAAAACAATGCACTGCACTAATCCACTATTTCCTGCTGCTGTTTGTACACTATCTCCAGCATGTGGGTATCTTGTGGGTACGTCGCATATGAGGCAGTGAGCGTAAAAGCAGAAATTACGCTGCATGACAGGTGAGCAGCAGCAGGGTGAGAATGTCGAAAGCACGCAGAGACGGCCCGCACTTTCAGCTCAGACATGTCAGGGTAATTTTTCAAGAACCTTTTAAACACCAAATTCAGCACATGCGCCAGGCAAGGGATGTGCGTCAAACCGGCTAGTCCCAGAGCTGCTACGAGATTTCACCCATTATCGCACACCAACAGGCTCAGCAGCACCAGCCACTCATCGGTCTGTCCAACAACAGCTCCTGCACGGTGTGGGGTTTTCCCCTAGAGGAGTTTCAGAAGAGCCTGCTGTCATTTCCCCCTGGCTCTGCTGAAGATGGTGGTGCAGGTGTTACGCTGACCTGATGAGAAGGCGGTAGAGGAGGAACAGAAGGAGGAAGCGGAGTAGGAGGAGGCAACAGGAGGCACCAAGAAACGTCCAGCAATCCTCGGTGGCGGTAGGACTCTGCCTCAGGCCCAGCCACCACTGCATTTACTCAGTGGGCAGTTAGGGAGATATAACTTCTTTGCCCGTACTTACTGGTCAACTTATCAGTGATGGCATTGCTCAGCACATACCTGATTTTGTCCACCACTTGTTCGTGCAGGGCAAGGATGGCTCACCTGCAAAAGTAGTACTGTGGAACAGCCACCAACAATATGTTTTTAAAATTGTCCGTCTCCACCAGACAGAATGGCAGGATTTTAAAGGCCAGGAATTTAGAAATGCTTGCATTCAGGGCCAGGGCTCGCGGGTGGGTAGGGGGGTACTTCCTCTTTCTATCCAGTGTTTGGAGGATGGCAAGCTGAACGCTTCCATGGGACAGTGTGGAGATGCTCGATGACACTGCTGCTGGTGGTGGGGTTGCTGTCACATCCTCTCTTTGCGGGGTGTCAAGTGGCTCTGTCGATCCAAGAGGAAGGAGGAGGAGCATCATGCAGCGGACTGGACCGCAGGGGCAGTATGTGAGTGCACAGTGGGCTGATGGGGATGGTAGTCGTACTCACAGTTTTGCAGTTCCCTGGGTCGGCATGCAGTGATGAGGAAGACAGCACTGGATCCTCCGGGGCACACTCTAGTATGACGGTCACTAGCCAGAAGGTAGTTAAGGTGCCCTTGATGGTATAGATAGGTTTATGGTGCTTAGGGGCTGGGACCTCGGTTGTTCGTGACGTCAGCACTGTTAGTTGCAATGAGGACATGGAGTGGAATAAGGAGACCCAGTTTCTTAATAAACTCCCAGTAATTTACTGAAGCTGATCCCAAAGGTCATCAATGTATTCAAAAGTCATTTACAGCAAGGCGGCTTCTACAGTGATTCAGCTTAGCTCCCAGATGTTGCATAAGGGGCAGTTTTCTATGACAATCAATTTCTCTCCCTTGTTTCTCCAGGCTGGAGGGATGGACTATCTCTGCTGTACTGTATAATCATATACTTCTGTATCCTCTCTAGGATTACTATGTTCTGACAAATGGCCTTTCTGTCCTTGGTTATGGTGGGCAGCTTGTAGCCTAGAATCTCTCCACCTAATGCAAAGGAGACTAGAGCCTGATAAATGACAATTACCTTCCTTTGCCAATATTCTCCCTCCCTCTCTGAGTTGCCTGGTTCCTCTGTAATCTTTCCCTTCTATGGGCTGGTACATGGAACTAACTATGGATTTTGAATAACTCTCCAAAATGCCTGCTGAGGTGCAGCTTTGTCCTCAGACATCACACCACACACTGACCACCTTCTCCTCTGTACTTTGTGTAGGGTGGAGTCAGCCATGGGAGGCTGGTTAGAACCCCCCCCCCATGCAACTTTATTGGAACTCATATACAAGCACAACTTACATCAAACACAATCGCAGTATTAAGCAGTGTCTTTCAGGACACTGCACTCAGATCTTTCATGGTTTTTCAGGCGTCTACTCCACTGTGGTTTTGAACCCTGTTCCCTCTTGTGCTGTGCGGCTGGTGCTACGTGATCACCACCTCTTCCTCTGAACTGCACACATCACTGGCATGACCTGGATGCCATGTGAGGTCTAGGACCTCATCATCTTCCACATCATCTTCCACCCACTCCTCACCCCTGCCCTCCTGGTCGGTCTGTACAGTGCAGAAAGCTGCAGCAGTTGACACCTGTGTTTCGTCATCAGAGACGTGCTGCGGTGGTCCTCCCACGTCGTCATCCTCAAATATAAGTGGTTGAGCATCTTTGCACTCAATCTCTTCCACTTCTGCGGCAGGGCTAGGTGGGTGGCCCATGGAAACCCTGCCAGCAGTCATCAAAAAGCATAAGTGACTGCTGCGTAACTGGGGGATCAGACTACTTGGCAAGGGGTTTAGGTGGAAGACAGATGCCCATGGGCATTTCAGCAGGGGACTGGGTGGGAGACAATGTGAAGGAACTGGAGGCACTGTCAGCAACCCAATCTACTATCGCCTGTACTTGTTCTGGCCTCACCATTCGTAGAGCAGCATTCAGGCCTACAAAATGACGCAGAACCACCTGTCGCCTGCGTGCACCAGAGAAAGGTGTTTAATTTGGGCGTGTAGCTGGCACAGATCGACCATGTCCTCTCCCTGCAGCAGGAGCTCCGCCACCACTAACACCCGCAGCACGGCGACCATGGCCACATCCCTAATTTGAGTCTCTCCTCATTCTTTGAGGGCACCAATAAAATTAACAGACTTATTAACTATTCTATCTCAGTGTGATGGATGCAAAGGCTATAGGTCACCCACAGCCATATCAAAAGCCTAACCCTTTCCCTGCCTGCAGCACCGTCCTGTCCCTACTCTAGTCAGAGCAGAATGGCGGCGCTCCACATGATCCAGCATATATGCATGTGCAACAGACGGCGACCGTGGGTCTGGGAGTTCTATTTAACCGCCTCCGGACCGCCTAACGCAGGATCGCGGTCCGGAGGCGGCTGTCTCAGGCAGAGTCACGCATTTACGCGTCATATCGCGAGACTTCCTGTGAACGCGCGCACACAGGCGCGCGCTTTCACTGGATCGGCAGGTAAGCAAGTGGATCTACAGCCTGCCAGCGGCGATCATTCGCTGGCAGGCTGTAGATGCGATTTTTTTAACCCCTAACAGGTATATTAGACACTGTTTTGATAACAGCGTCTAATATACCTGCTACCTGGTCCTCTGGTGGTCCCTTTTGCTTGGATCGACCACCAGAGGACACAGGCAGCTCTGTAATAAGTAGCACCAAGAACCACACTACACTACACCCCGCCTGTCACTTATTACCCCTTATTAACCCCCGATCACCCCATATTGACTCCCTGATCACCCCCCTGTCATTGATCACCCCCCTGTAAGGCTCCATTTAGACATTTTTTTGGCACAAGTTAGCGGAAATTTTTATTTTTTGTTTTTGTTTTTTTGTTTTTTCTTACAAAGTCTCATATTCCACTAACTTGTGTCAAAAAATAAAATCTCACATGAACTCACCATACCCCTCACGGAATCCAAATGCGTAAATTTTTTTGACATTTATATTCCAGACTTCTTCTCACGCTTTAGGGCCCCTAAAATGCCAAGGCAGTATAAATACCCCACATGTGACCCCATTTCGGAAAGAAGACACCCCAAGGTATTCGCTGAGGGGCATATTGAGTCCATGAAAGATTGAACTCTTTGTCCCAAGTTAGTGGAAAGGGAGACTTTGTGAGAAAAACTAAAAAAAAATCAATTTTCGCTAACTTGTGCCCCAAAAAAAATCTTCTATGAACTCGCCATGCTCCTCATTGAATACCTTGGGGTGTCTTCTTTCCAAAATTGGGTCAGATGTGGGATATTTATACTGCCCTGGCTTTTTAGGGGCCCTAATGCGTGAGAAGTCTGGGATCCAAATGTCTAAAAATGCCCTCCTAAAAGGAATTTGGGCCCCTTTGCGCATCTAGGCTGCAAAAAAAGTGTCACACATGTGGTATCGCCGTACTCAGGAGAAGTTGGGCAATGTGTACAACTTTGTATAAAAAAATGGGAAAAGTTGACTTTTAGAGAGAGATTTCTCTCACCCAGCAGCGGTATATGTAAAAATACACCCCAAAACACATTCCCCAACTTCTTCCGAGTACGGCGATACCACATGTGTGACACTTTTTTGCAGCCTAGGTGGGCAAAGGGGCCCATATTCCAAAGAGCACCTTTAGGATTTCACAGGGCATTTTTAACACATTTGGATTTCAAACTACTTCTCACGCATTAGGGCCCCTAAAATGCCAGGGCAGTATAACTACCCCACAAGTGACCCCATTTTGGAAAGAAGACACCCCAAGGTATTCCTTGAGGGGCATGGCGAGTTCCTCAAATTTTTTATTTTTTGTCACAAGTTAGCGGAAAATGATGATTTTTTTTTCTTTTTTCTTGCAAAGTGTCATATTCCACTAACTTGTGACAAAAAATAAAAACTTCCATGACCTCACTATGCCCATCACGAAATACCTTGGGGTGTCTTCTTTCCAAAATGGGGTCACTTGTGGGGTAGTTATACTGCCCTGGCATTTTAGGGGCCCTAATGTGTGAGAAGTAGTTTGAAATCAAAATGTGTAAAAAATGCCCTGTGAAATCCTAAAGGTGCTCTTTGGAATGTGGGCCCCTTTGCCCACCTAGGCTGCAAAAAGTGTCACACATGTAGTATCGCCGTACTCAGGAGAAGTTGGGCAATGAGTTTTGGGGTGTCATTTTACATATACCCATGCTGGGTGAGAGAAATATCTCGGCAAAAGACAACTTTTCCCTTTTTTTTATACAAAGTTGGCATTTGACCGAAATATTTATCTCACCCAGCATGGGTATATGTAAAATGACCCCTCAAAACACATTGCCTAACTTCTCCTGAGTATGGCGATACCACATGTGTGACAATTTTTTGCAGCCTAGGTGGGCAAAGGGGCCCACATTCCAAAGAGCACCTTTAGGATTTCACAGGCCATTTTTACACATTTTGATTTCAAACTACTTCTCACACATTAGGGCCCCTAAAATGCCAGGGCAGTATAACTACGCCACAAGTGACCTCATTTTGGAAAGAAGACACCCCAAGGTATTTCGTGATGGGCATAGTGAGTTCATGTAAGTTTTTATTTTTTTGGCACAAGTTAGTGGAATATGAGACTTTGTAAGAAAAAAAAAATCATCATTTTCCGCTAACTTGTGACAAAAAAGAAAAAGTTCTATGAACTCACTATGCCCATCAGCGAATACCTTAGGGTGTCTACTTTCCGAAATGGGGTCATTTGTGGGGTTTTTCTACTGTCTGGGCATTGTAGAACCTCAGGAAACATGACAGGTGCTCAGAAAGTCAGAGCTGCTTCAAAAAGCGGAAATTCACATTTTTGTACCAAACTTTTACCCAAACCATTTTTTTTTACCCAAATTTTTTTTATCAAAGACAATGTAGAACAATAAATTTAGAGAAAAATGTATATATAGATGTTGTTTTTTGAAAAAAATTTTTACAACTGAGAGTTAAGTGCTCGACACCCCCCCTCCTCAGCGCCGCGCTCTGCTGCAAACATCAATATTAAAACAATAAAAGGCTTGAACTACTTCAGTTGTGTGTAATGAATCTAAAATATATGAAAGTCTAATGTTTATCAGCACATTACAGAAAATAATGAACTTTATCACAATATGCTAATTTTTTTTGAAGGACCATACATCCTTTACACACAGAGATTCATGCACTTAGTGGCCACACAGATGCTTAATGGTTACACAATCATTACACACCCAGATTCACACGCAGATGTTCACATTAGAGGTGAGCGAATCAGTTCGTAATCAACTGGGTTCATAACGAACTTCCCCAAAATTTGTCCACCAGACATACCCAACGCTTTTCAGATTTGTTTCAGATGAATCCAGTAAAGTGGTGTGCAGCGCCATTTTACAGCACATATCAGTGGAAAAAAGTATGAGGGAGGAAGAAGAAGGATGCTGACATGACCCTGGCAAATGCAGAGAAGGGAATGGGGAGTGGGGCCAAGGAATCTGAGGGGAAGGGTGGTGGCCGCGGGGGCAATATAGAGTGGAGACAATGTACAGTCAAAACCGACAAAAAACTGTCAGGGTCCGATCTGCTTATGTTACCAGCTCAGGAACTGGTGATGCCACTAATACTGTGAACACAAGTGTAAAAGGCGCCAGACCTGTGCGAGTAACTCCTGTATAGCGTTTTTTCTCCACAAGGCCGGCACACAAAACCACAGCCATGTGCAAGATCTGCAGAATTAAAATAGGCTTTGGGCATTCCAACAGAAACAGGTAACAGAGGTCTATTCCAGCACATAAGGCCGCATCACTGGATCCTTTGGGAAAATGCAACTGGCCAGCATTACCAATCAGAGCAAGTCTGTCCTCCTTCTACTGGTGTTCTTTGTAGCAGCCTGCCGCATACCCAAGCAATACAGTGGCCCTGTCATCATCATCAGCTTCTTCTTCTCCAGATAAGACTCCTCCTCCTGCTCGTCCTCCACTCCATCGTGAGATATGCATAACAGAATGTGTAGCCATTAAAAAACTATTCTTGACGAGCAAATAGCTTGTCTACAAGCTGAACCCTCACCTGGCCAAGTTGCTAGTGGTTCGGTCGCTGCCATACCATTTAGTGGAGTCTGCTCTCACATGATGGAGAACATGAGCTGCTCCTTGCAATTGTTGATTTGCGGCAAGGTGCACCCCATGGTAGACACCTGAAGCAGCTATTATGTGCACGGACAATACATGTCTTTCATAGCCTACTGGGTCAGCATTTTTGCTGCAGTGCCGAGACAGGAATCTAGCAACGAGGCCAGGTCATTTTGATCCCCCCACACAGGCATTTATCCGCCACTTCCTCCTTCACGGACGCTCTCCCAACCCCAGCAGCAGCAGCAGGACACAGCATTGATCCCACTCCTACCTTTCACATGTGTCAAGTCAAGATTTGCCATGTCGTGTTGGAACTAATTGGCCTGGCCAAGAATAGCCACACAGCTGAGCAATTGCTAAAGTACATCAACACCAACTGGGCAAGGTGGTCAGTGTCAAAGGCCGCAACATCCTGGCCGCCCTGAAATTAGGCAAAATAACAAAGGCGCAATGACGTGACTAACCTAGTCATGTAATGGTTTTTAAAAAAACTACACTGGCTTGCACAAGGTGCTGGCAATGTCAAGGAGACATCACATTTCAGCTATTCTAACATGGTGAGGAACACTCTACAAGACGTGCAGCGACACAACTGCCATTATGCCTCTTAATCCATGACTTTCCAAGTTGCTGGAATTCAACATTGCACATGTTCGATTGTCTGTATGAGCAGCCGAAAGCCAAGAATGATTTTGTCATGCATCAGCCCGCCTCAGCAGGGAGTATGTGTTCCTTCCAGGTCAGACAGTGGAAGCTCACCCGAGACGCCCGTTGGGTGCTGAAGCCCTTAGAAGAGGTCACAAAATCTGTCAGTAGAGACAACTGAACTGAGCATGAATGATGTTATCCCCTGATATTTATCAGAACAGGTGCTGATGCTCATGCAGCAGGGGAGGATGGCGGAAGAACAGCCAACGTATCTTGCTGTCCGCCCTGAAGCTGTTTGGGACCTACAAGGAGAAACTCCCATGGAGTAGGAGGAGGATGAGGAGCTGCCACTGGAGGAGCATAGCATGAAACATACAAGGCTGTCTATGGGTAGTAGTAGCAATAGGAGTAGTAGTGGCAGTAGTGGCAGATGCTTTGTGTTAATGGTGGTGGTAGTAGGGTATTAACAAAAAAAAAGCAGTAGCAGCTGAGGCTGCGGTGGCTGCAGCAGCAGCCATTTGGTACATTTTGGCAGAAAAGCAGCAACATGATGGAGGCAGCAGGAGACTTATGGAAGAATGATAGTCAGCAGGTGGCAGCAGTGGCATGATGGCATCAGTGGCATAATGGAGACAGCAGCAGCAACCATTCAGAACTTGATGGTAGGCAGGTCACAGCAGTGTCTAGATACAAGTGGCAACAGCAGTCATATAGCATATGATGGTTGGCAGATAGACAGCGGTAGTATGTTGGAGATGGCAGGAGCCTTACGGAAAATGATGGAGGCAGGCAGACAGACAGCAACAGTGGCAAGATGGGGCATTGCCAGCAAGGCCATATCTATTCATCGGCCTCAGCCTGAGGAGTGTGAAAATCCTCTCCAGTCCAGGCTTGGTTAATTTTGACAAAGTGATGTTTTGGACACGGGCAAAGAACAACTTGGTCCATTTGGGTGTTACCATGTCCCCCCACAGTGCTGAAAACCTTCTCCAAGATAACACTGGAGACTGGGCAAGAAAGAAGAAACAGAGAGTGCTGTGCCAGTTCGGGCCATTGTTCCAGTCTGCCTGCCCAAAAATTAATGGGGTCAGGGAACAGGGTATGGCTGCAACCCTATTATGGATCCCCGGACACCGTCGAGCTGTCACCATGTGTTGCTGCTCTCTAGGAGGGATGGTAAGGTGTGCTATACCCCCAATGGGAAATAAGTCCAGAGAGTCAGGGTCTGCAGTTAACCAGGGTGCTTCTTTACTGGAGGAATTCAGGTGCAAAAAAAATAATACTGGCAAGGCATAGGGCTGTCTTCTCCAGTCTCCTCCCTGAGATGAGGCATAGGGCTGTCTTCTCCAGTCTCCTCCCTGAGATGAGGCATAGGGCTGTCTTCTCCAGTCTCCTCCCTGAGACGAGGCATAGGGCCAGCTTCTCCAGTCTCCTCCCTGAGACGAGGCATAGGGCCGTCTTCTCCAGTCTCCTCCCTGAGATGAGGCATAGGGCTGTCTTCTCCAGTCTCCTCCCTGAGATGAGGCATAGGGCTGTCTTCTCCAGTCTCCTCCCTGAGATAAGGCATAGGGCTGTCTTCTCCAGTCTCCTCCCTGAGATGAGGCATAGGGCTGTCTTCTCCAGTCTCCTCTCTGAGACGAGGCATAGGGCTGGCTTTTCCAGTCTCCTCCCTGAGATGAGGCATAGGGCCGGCTTCTCCAGTCTCCTCCCTGAGACGAGGCATAGGGCCGGCTTCTCCAGTCTCCTCCCTGAGACGAGGCATAGGGCTGGCTTCTCCAGTCTCCTCCCTGAGACGAGGCATAGGGCTGTCTTCTCCAGTCTCCTCTCTGAGATGAGGCATAGGTCTGTCTTCTCCAGTCTCCTCCCTGATATGAGGCATAGGTCTGTCTTCTCCAGTCTCCTCCCTGAGATGAGGCATAGGGCTGGCTTCTCCAGTCTCCTCCCTGATATGAGACATAGGTCTGTCTTCTCCAGTCTCCTCCCTGATATGAGGCATAGGTCTGTCTTCTCCAGTCTCCTCCCTGAGATAAGGCATAGGGTTGTCTTCTCCAGTCTCCTCCCTGATATGAGACATAGGTCTGTCTTCTCCAGTCTCCTCCCTGATATGAGGCATAGGTCTGTCTTCTCCAGTCTCCTCCCTGAGATAAGGCATAGGGTTGTCTTCTCCAGTCTCCTCCCTGATATGAGACATAGGGCTGTCTTCTCCAGTCTCCTCCCTGAGATGAGGCATGGGGCTGTCTTCTCTAGTCTCATCCATGAGATGAGGCATGGGGCTGTCTTCTCTAGTCTCCTCCCTCAGATGAGGCATAGGGCTGTCTTCTCCAGTCTCCTCCCTGAGATGAGGCATAGGGCTGTCTTCTCCAGTCTCCTCCCTGAGATGAGGCATAGGGCTGTCTTCTCCAGTCTCCTCCCTGAGATGAGGCATAGGGCTGTCTTCTCCAGTCTCCTCTCTGAGACGAGGCATAGGGCTGGCTTTTCCAGTCTCCTCCCTGAGATGAGGCATAGGGCCGGCTTCTCCAGTCTCCTCCCTGAGACGAGGCATAGGGCCGGCTTCTCCAGTCTCCTCCCTGAGACGAGGCATAGGGCTGGCTTCTCCAGTCTCCTCCCTGAGACGAGGCATAGGGCTGTCTTCTCCAGTCTCCTCTCTGAGATGAGGCATAGGTCTGTCTTCTCCAGTCTCCTCCCTGATATGAGGCATAGGTCTGTCTTCTCCAGTCTCCTCCCTGAGATGAGGCATAGGGCTGGCTTCTCCAGTCTCCTCCCTGATATGAGACATAGGTCTGTCTTCTCCAGTCTCCTCCCTGATATGAGGCATAGGTCTGTCTTCTCCAGTCTCCTCCCTGAGATAAGGCATAGGGTTGTCTTCTCCAGTCTCCTCCCTGATATGAGACATAGGTCTGTCTTCTCCAGTCTCCTCCCTGATATGAGGCATAGGTCTGTCTTCTCCAGTCTCCTCCCTGAGATAAGGCATAGGGTTGTCTTCTCCAGTCTCCTCCCTGATATGAGACATAGGGCTGTCTTCTCCAGTCTCCTCCCTGAGATGAGGCATGGGGCTGTCTTCTCTAGTCTCATCCATGAGATGAGGCATAGGGCTGTCTTCTCTAGTCTCCTCCCTCAGATGAGGCATAGGGCTGTCTTCTGTAGTCTTCTCCCGGGAAGAAAAAGGGTTTGATGCTGATGAAAAGCCTTTCTCTCACAGAATGATGGTACCCTGGACAAAGGCTAGGGATTCATAATCTGTGACAGAGTATCCCCATCTCAGCGTCTTCTTCTGGTCACTAATGTAGACTGAGGCAGAGTCTTCCCTCCAAGCACTGGTCTCTAACTGCAGCACACTGGGGGCTCTGACTGCTCTCCTTATATACCATTTTTAGCTAGACTGGAACCTTGTAGTGGGAGGGGTGGAGTGAAGAAACTCAGCACAAACAGATACATCGTTACAACTTCCGTCTCTCATAGGCTTGAATTAGACCTTTCAGGATACTCAATGGCAGTTTTTCCAGATAAAAATACGTTTTGAGACATAACAACAGAGCTAAAACCAGACATTCAAAAGGTCAGTCTGTCTGGTTTTGGTGGTACACAAATCTGTTTTTCCCTCCAAAACATGCTCTTCTTTAAACCTTATGGTAGCTGTGGAAAATTACCAGCTTCTCATTATTAGCTATTAAGTCCCAAAAGTCTCTCAGTATTCATTAACCATTTCCATAGTTCTGTGCAAATGAACAGGATATATATCACAACATATATATAAAATGCAGTTACACAGTATTAAACAGTATAAGTCTATGCAAGTTAACCCTTTAAAGTAAAATTAAGTAAGGGGTTGATGACTTTATAGAGGGGAAACAGGGGAAAATGTCCACAAATATATAGACTGCAAAGTATCCCTGCTCCAGGGCACTACACAGGGGCATATAGGAATGTTGTGGGCACTTCTGGGACAGGGTGACTCTTCATCCAAGGGACAAGCTGGATGCCCGGAGCCGCCTGCATCTGATGTCATTACAAGTTAGTATAGCCCCTGAGTTAATCAATGGAATCTATCTGTATGGCGCCACCTGCTCTTTGTTCTTTTTCAAAAATTTTGCTCAGTTCCATCCTTCAACTGCCACCAGCTGTAGCAGACAGGGCATGCCCCCTCAGAAAGGGCATAACCTCTGCAATGGCAGCTTGAAATCTTTCAGAGGAATTGGAGCAATGTGTGGGGTGATCTCTGGATCCATGTGAGGTACAGGGCTGGTCCTCATGTAATATATCAGTGTTCCCCAACTCCAGCCCTCAGGGCCACCTACCAGTCATGATTTAAGAATATCCCACATAATGAAGACCTGTAGTAAATCCTGAAACTAATTATATCACCTGCTGAATACTAAGGGTATCCTGAAAACCTGACCGTTAGGTGGGCCCTGGGGACTGGAGTTGAGGAACACTGTACTATATGATGTCTGATTTTCACTTTTATCATGGAATATCCCCTTTAAGTGAAGTGCAGTACCAGACATGACCCATGGACAAGAGGGGCGCTGTCTGTAATAAACTACATTTTCTAATCATGGACAATCCCTTTTAGGAGTCATGTTTCTCAGATGTCATGACACCCCTTAGGACATTTCTAGTGCCGAAAAACCCAACCTTAGCCCTAACTTCATGGAACCATTGTGACTGTCACCTCAGCGTCCAACTGTGTATTAACTACATGACCGTGTATGTTACTATAAAACTGTGTATAATACTATAGAAATGTATATTACTACATGACTGTGTATATTACTATATAACTGTGTATATTATTACATGACCGTGTATATTACTATATAACTGTGTATATTACTATATGACTGTGTATATTATTATATAACTGTGTATATTACTATATATAACTGTGTGTATTATTATATAACTGTGTATATTACTATATATACTGTGGGTGTATTATTATATAACTGTGGTATATTTACTATATATAACTGTGTATATTACTATATATAACTGTGTATATACTAATATATAACTGTGTATATTATTATATAAACTGTGGTATATTACTATATAACTGTGTATATTACTATATATAACTGTGATATTTACTATATAACTGTGTGTATTATTATATAACTGTGTATATTTACTATATTATACTGTGTATCGTTCCTATATAACTGGTGTATATTACTATATATAACTGTGTATATTACTATATATTAAACTGTGTATATTACTATATATAACTGTGGATATTACTATATATACTGTGGTATTATACTATATATCAACTGTGTATATTACTATATAACTGTGTGTATTCATTATACATAACATGTGTATATTCCTAATATATAACTGTGTATATTACTATATTAACTGTGTATATACCTATATCACTGTGGTATATTACTAATCTATACCTGTGTATATTACTATATATAACTGTGTATATTACTATATATAACTGTGTATATTACTATATATAACTGTGTATATTACTATATAACTGTGTATATTACTATATATAACTGTGTATATTACTATATATAACTGTGTATATACTATATAACTGTGTATATTACTATATATAACTGTGTATATTACTATATAACTGTGTATATTACTATATATAACTGTGTATATTACTATATATAACTGTGTATATTACTATATATAACTGTGTATATTACTATATATAACTGTGTATATTACTATATATAACTGTGTATATTACTATATAACTGTGTATATTACTATATATAACTGTGTATATTACTATATAACTGTGTATATTACTATATAACTGTGTATATTACTATATGACTGTGTATATTATTATATAACTGTGTATATTACTATATATAACTGTGTATATTACTATATATACTGTGTATATTACTATATAACTGTGTATATTACTATATATAACTGTGTAATATTACTATATATAACTGTGGTATCTTATATAACTGTGTATATTAATATAACTGTGTATCTTACTATATAACTGTGTATATTACTATATAACTGTGTATATTACTATATAACTGTGTATATACTATATATAACTGTGTATATATATATAACTGTGTGTATTACTATATATAACTGTGTTATATACTATAACTGTGTATATTACTATCTGGACTGTGTATATTATTATATAACTGTGTATATACTATATATAACTGGGTATATTACTATATAACTGTGTATATTACTATATGACTGTGTATATTATTATATAACTGTGTATATTACTATATATAACTGTGTATATTACTATATATAACTGTGTGTATTATTATATAACTGTGTATATTACTATATATAACTGTGTATATTACTATATAACTGTGTATATTACTATATATAACTGTGTATATTATTATATAACTGTGTATATTACTATATATAACTGTGTATATTATTATATAACTGTGTATATTACTATATATAACTGTGTATATTACTATATATAACTGTGTATATTACTATATATAACTGTGTATATTATTATATAACTGTGTATATTACTATATAACTGTGTATATTACTATATAACTGTGTGTATTATTATATAACTGTGTATATTACTATATATAACTGTGTATATTACTATATAACTGTGTATATTACTATATAACTGTGTATATTACTATATATAACTGTGTATATTACTATATAACTGTATATATTACTATATAACTGTATATATTACTATATAACTGTGTGTATTATTATATAACTGTGTATATTACTATATATAACTGAGTATATTATTATATAACTGTGTATATTACTATATAACTGTGTATATTACTACATAACTGTGTATATTACTATATAACTGTGTATATTACTATATATAACTGTGTATATTACTATATAACTGTGTACATTACTATATAATTGTGTAATTTAGCATTATAGAGGTATATTACTGTGACACTGTGTGTACTACGTGTACGGAGGTCAGAAGTGACTGTGGTTTCCATTCATGGCAGTGATGCCTCCACCTCCTAAGCTTCTTCTCGCTCAGGGTAACACGGACACAAGCCCTGCTTTCTATGACCACTATACACATAGCCGCTCCCTGGGTGGACAAGCCCCTGGAACTTTAGGTAGGTAAAAAGTCAAATATTAAGGCTGGGCATGAATTCTATGCGTCACTGGACACAACTAGAACCCTGAGAGTGATCGGGAGCGAGAAGGCCACATCTTACTTCCACATGAGAGATATGACCGGTACCACAGTATTATGAGGGACACAAGGTCCAGTCCAGAGGTGATACTTACATGGCTGAACCGCCTGCCCCAGTAATGGGGGTTTATTGTGGTTCTAGTGTCAACTCTGCTGTAAGTAGGACCTCACATATTACATACACAACCTGCCCATACTTGTAATGAGTAGTGTGATGGGGGGGGGGGGGGGATAAAAAAGCAAGGAGATGAGTGATGTCAGCAGATGTTAGTGAGTGATGTCAGCAGATATTGGTGAGTGATGTCAGCAGTTAGTGAGTGATGTCAGCAGATGTTAGTGAGTGATGTCAGCAGTTAGTGAGTGACGTCAGCAGATGTTAGTGAGTGATGTCAGCAGATGTTAGTGAGTGATGTCAGCAGTTAGTGAGTGATGTCAGCAGTTAGTGAGTGATGTCAGCAGATGTTGGTGAGTGATGTCAGCAGATGTTGGTGAGTGATGTCAGCAGATGTTGGTGAGTGATGTCAGCAGATGTTGGTGAGTGATGTCAGCAGATGTTGGTGAGTGATGTCAGCAGATGTTAGTGAGTGATGTCAGCAGATGTTGGTGAGTGATGTCAGCAGATGTTAGTGAGTGATGTCAGCAGTTAGTGAGTGATGTCAGCAGATGTTGGTGAGTGATGTCAGCAGATGTTGGTGAGTGATGTCAGCAGATGTTAGTGAGTGATGTCAGCAGATGTTGGTGAGTGATGTCAGCAGTTAGTGAGTGATGTCAGCAGTTAGTGAGTGATGTCAGCAGATGTTGGTGAGTGATGTCAGCAGTTAGTGAGTGATGTCAGCAGATGTTGGTGAGTGATGTCAGCAGATGTTAGTGAGTGATGTCAGCAGATGTTAGTGAGTGATGCCAGCAGTTAGAGAGTGATGTCAGCAGTTAGTGAGTGATGTCAGCAGATGTTAGTGAGTGATGTCAGCAGTTAGTGAGTGATTGTCAGCAGATGTTGGTGAGTGATGTCAGCAGATGTTGGTGAGTGATGTCAGCAGATGTTAGTGAGTGATGTCAGCAGATATTGGTGAGTGATGTCAGCAGTTAGTGAGTGATGTCAGCAGATGTTAGTGAGTGATGTCAGCAGTTAGTGAGTGACGTCAGCAGATGTTAGTGAGTGATGTCAGCAGATGTTAGTGAGTGATGTCAGCAGTTAGTGAGTGATGTCAGCAGTTAGTGAGTGATGTCAGCAGATGTTGGTGAGTGATGTCAGCAGATGTTGGTGAGTGATGTCAGCAGATGTTGGTGAGTGATGTCAGCAGATGTTGGTGAGTGATGTCAGCAGATGTTGGTGAGTGATGTCAGCAGATGTTAGTGAGTGATGTCAGCAGATGTTGGTGAGTGATGTCAGCAGATGTTAGTGAGTGATGTCAGCAGTTAGTGAGTGATGTCAGCAGATGTTGGTGAGTGATGTCAGCAGATGTTGGTGAGTGATGTCAGCAGATGTTAGTGAGTGATGTCAGCAGATGTTGGTGAGTGATGTCAGCAGTTAGTGAGTGATGTCAGCAGTTAGTGAGTGATGTCAGCAGATGTTGGTGAGTGATGTCAGCAGTTAGTGAGTGATGTCAGCAGATGTTGGTGAGTGATGTCAGCAGATGTTAGTGAGTGATGTCAGCAGATGTTAGTGAGTGATGCCAGCAGTTAGAGAGTGATGTCAGCAGTTAGTGAGTGATGTCAGCAGATGTTAGTGAGTGATGTCAGCAGTTAGTGAGTGATGTCAGCAGATGTTGGTGAGTGATGTCAGCAGATGTTGGTGAGTGATGTCAGCAGATGTTGGTGAGTGATGTCAGCAGTTAGTGAGTGATGTCAGCAGATGTTGGTGAGTGATGTCAGCAGATGTTAGTGAGTGATGTCAGCAGTTAGTGAGTGATGTCAGCAGTTAGTGAGTGAAGTCAGCAGATGTTGGTGAGTGATGTCAGCAGTTAGTGAGTGATGTCAGCAGTTAGTGAGTGATGTCAGCAGATGTTGGTGAGTGATGTCAGCAGTTAGTGAGTGATGTCAGCAGATGTTGGTGAGTGATGTCAGCAGATGTTGGTGAGTGATGTCAGCAGATGTTGGTGAGTGATGTCAGCAGTTAGTGAGTGATGTCAGCAGATGTTGGTGAGTGATGTCAGCAGATGTTGGTGAGTGATGTCAGCAGATGTTAGTGAGTGATGTCAGCAGATGTTGGTGAGTGATGTCAGCAGATGTTGGTGAGTGATGTCAGCAGATGTTGGTGAGTGATGTCAGCAGTTAGTGAGTGATGTCAGCAGATGTTGGTGAGTGATGTCAGCAGATGTTGGTGAGTGATGTCAGCAGATGTTGGTGAGTGATGTCAGCAGATGTTGGTGAGTGATGTCAGCAGATGTTGGTGAGTGATGTCAGCAGTTAGTGAGTGATGTCAGCAGATGTTGGTGAGTGATGTCAGCAGATGTTGGTGAGTGATGTCAGCAGATGTTGGTGAGTGATGTCAGCAGATGTTGGTGAGTGATGTCAGCAGATGTTGGTGAGTGATGTCAGCAGATGTTGGTGAGTGATGTCAGCAGATGTTGGTGAGTGATGTCAGCAGATGTTAGTGAGTGATGTCAGCAGTTAGTGAGTGATGTCAGCAGATGTTGGTGAGTGATGTCAGCAGATGTTGGTGAGTGATGTCAGCAGTTAGTGAGTGATGTCAGCAGATGTTGGTGAGTGATGTCAGCAGATGTTGGTGAGTGATGTCAGCAGATGTTAGTGAGTGATGTCAGCAGATGTTGGTGAGTGATGTCAGCAGATGTTGGTGAGTGATGTCAGCAGATGTTGGTGAGTGATGTCAGCAGTTAGTGAGTGATGTCAGCAGATGTTGGTGAGTGATGTCAGCAGATGTTGGTGAGTGATGTCAGCAGATGTTGGTGAGTGATGTCAGCAGATGTTGGTGAGTGATGTCAGCAGATGTTGGTGAGTGATGTCAGCAGATGTTGGTGAGTGATGTCAGCAGATGTTGGTGAGTGATGTCAGCAGATGTTAGTGAGTGATGTCAGCAGATGTTGGTGAGTGATGTCAGCAGATGTTGGTGAGTGATGTCAGCAGATGTTGGTGAGTGATGTCAGCAGATGTTGGTGAGTGATGTCAGCAGTTAGTGAGTGATGTCAGCAGATGTTGGTGAGTGATGTCAGCAGATGTTGGTGAGTGATGTCAGCAGATGTTGGTGAGTGATGTCAGCAGATGTTGGTGAGTGATGTCAGCAGATGTTGGTGAGTGATGTCAGCAGATGTTGGTGAGTGATGTCAGCAGATGTTGGTGAGTGATGTCAGCAGATGTTGGTGAGTGATGTCAGCAGATGTTAGTGAGTGATGTCAGCAGATGTTGGTGAGTGATGTCAGCAGATGTTGGTGAGTGATGTCAGCAGATGTTGGTGAGTGATGTCAGCAGATGTTGGTGAGTGATGTCAGCAGATGTTGGTGAGTGATGTCAGCAGTTAGTGAGTGATGTCAGCAGATGTTGGTGAGTGATGTCAGCAGATGTTGGTGAGTGATGTCAGCAGTTAGTGAGTGATGTCAGCAGTTAGTGAGTGATGTCAGCAGTTAGTGAGTGATGTCAGCAGTTAGTGAGTGGTGTCAGCAGTTAGTGAGTGATGTCTGCAGATGTTGAGGATGCAGGAGGACCACCCTGTATATAGTGGTAATACATCAGGGGAGCCACTTGTTCTGTTCTCTCCTGTAGTCTCCTATCAGTCACACTGCAGACAACCTGCATCTAATCAATAATTAGAACCAATTTCCTCTTATCAAACACTGATTACTCAGCAGGTCACAAGTCATCCCCATACGGAAGATAATGCCCGGAGCAGCGATTGTCCGGACGCCGCGCTCCTCCTAATCATCAACCAGGGCTGTAAATCCAGATAACAACAGACCATTGACCCAATGGCCTCCAGGAGGTCACAGAATATACTCTATATACACTATCAATATAAGCTATGTACACAGAATATACACTACCCCCCCGAATGTATACTACCGGTATATACACAGAATATACACTGAGTATACACCCCCCCCCCCCCCGAATGTATACTACCGGTATATGCACAGAATATACACTATCAATATAAGCTATTTACACAGAATATACACTATATACACTGAGTATACACTACACCCCCCCCAAATGTATACTACCGGTATATGCACAGAATATACACTATTTACACTGAGTATACACCACCCCTCCCCCCCCCCCAAATGTATACTACCGGTATACACACAGAATATACACTATATACACTGAGTATACACTACACCCCCCCCAAATGTATACTACCGGTATACACACAGAATATACACTATATACACTGAGTATACACTACACCCCCCCCCCCGAATGTATACTACCGGTATATACACAGAATATACACTATTTACACTGAGTATACACTACACCCCCCGAATGTATACTACCGGTATATGCACAGAATATACACTATTTACACTGAGTATACACCCCCCCCCCCCCCGAATGTATACTACCGGTATATGCACAGAATATACACTATTTACACTGAGTATACACTACACCCCCCGAATGTATACTACCGGTATATGCACAGAATATACACTATTTACACTGAGTATACACCCCCCCCCCCCCGAATGTATACTACCGGTATATACACAGAATATACACTATTTACACTGAGTATACACTACACCCCCCCCCGAATGTATACTACCGGTATATACACAGAATATACACTATTTACACTGAGTATACACTACACCCCCCCCGAATGTATACTACCGGTATATGCACAGAATATACACTATTTACACTGAGTATACACCACCCCCCCCCCCGAATGTATACTACCGGTATACACACAGAATATACACTATTTACACTGAGTATACACCACCCCCCCCCCCCCCCGAATGTATACTACCGGTATACACACAGAATATACACTATTTACACTGAGTATACACCCCCCCCCCCCCGAATGTATACTACCGGTATATACACAGAATATACACTATTTACACTGAGTATACACCTCCCCCCCCCCGAATGTATACTACCGGTATATGCACAGAATATACACTATTTACACTGAGTATACACCACCCCCCCCCCCCCGAATGTATACTACCGGTATACACACAGAATATACACTATTTACACTGAGTATACACCACCCCCCCCCCCCCCCCGAATGTATACTACCGGTATACACACAGAATATACACTATTTACACTGAGTATACACCCCCCCCCCCCCGAATGTATACTACCGGTATATACACAGAATATACACTATTTACACTGAGTATACACCTCCCCCCCCCCGAATGTATACTACCGGTATATGCACAGAATATACACTATTTACACTGAGTATACACTACCCCCCCCCCCCCCGAATGTATACTACCGGTATATGCACAGAATATACACTATATACACTGAGTATACAATACCCCCCCCCCCTGAATGTATACTACCGGTATACACACAGAATATACACTATTTACACTGAGTATACAATACCCCCCCCCCCTGATCGTATACTATATACACTGCCCTGTTTATGCACACATCTTAATATCAGAAGAGTCAGTGGCTCGTTCTGCACAAGATTACAAAGCTATGACTTCTCTGGGGCGGAACGCCTGCCTGTATTTATACACATACAATGATGAGGCTCAGAAGAAACAGCGGCTTGTTCTGAATGTGCCTGGAAAAATGATCCCTTTTTATTTGGGAGCAACAGCAGTACAGAGTAGGGTAATAGTGGCATGGAGCAGATACTAGATGTCTGTGTGGCTGTTTAGGGGTAGTAGTTCTAGCAGTAGTAGTGGCGGCAGTGGTCTGATGGCTGCAGCAGCCATATGGTGAGGAACATGATGGTAGGCGGTCAGACAGTGGCAGGAAAGGACACCATCAGCAATGGCAGGTCTATTCATCAGCCGCAGACGGAGAAGTGTGCAAATACTCACAGATTCATGCTTCGTTCATTTTGACAAAAGTGATGTTTTTGACACTGGCGGAGGACAATTTCACCACACTCCCTGCCAAGCTGAAAACCCTCTTCAAGATGACCCTGGAGGCTGGGCAAGAAAGAAGACAGCCAGCAAACTGGGCCAGTTCTGCCTAGAAGTCCATGGGGACAAGTCCGGGAACATGGCATGTGACCCAGAAAGGCCAGAGTCCAGGAAGGAGTGAGACTACAGTGCCCCTTGGACTTTCCCACATTACTTCACGTTACACCCAAAATCTTAAATGTTTTTTATTGGGATTTTATTTGATACACCACCAAAAAATACAAGTATGTGTGAAGTGAAAAGAAAATGATACGTGGATTTCAAAACGTTTAAGAAATAAAAATGTGGAAAGTGTGGCATGTATTTATATTCAGCCCCTTTACTTTGATCCCCCTGAATAAAGTCCAGTGTGACCAACTGCCTTCAGACGTCACCTAATTAGTAAATGGAGTCCACGTGTGTGTTATTTAGTCTCATTATAACTCCAGCTGTTCTGTGAAGGCCCCAGAGGTTTGTTAGAGAACATTAGTGATCAAACAGTATCATGACAACAAAGGAACACACCGGACAGGTCAGAGATAAAGTTGTGAAGAAGTGCAAAGCAGGGTTAGGTTATAAAAAAATATTCCAAGCTTTAAACATCTCACGGAGCAATGTTCAATCCATCATGCAATGGAAGGAGAATGGCACAACTGCAAACCTACCAAGACATGGCCGTCCGCCTAAACTGACCGCCCAGACAAGGAGAGCACTCATTAGAGAAGCAGCCAAGAGGCCCAGGGTCACTGTGGAGGAGATCCACAGCTCAGGTCGGAGAATCTGTCCACAGGACAACTATTAGTCATGTACTCAACAAATCTGTCCTTTATGGAAGAGTGGCAAGAAGAAAGCCATTTCTGAAAGCAGCCATAAGAAGTCCCGCCTGCATTTTGCCACACGCCATGTAGAGGACACAGCAAACATGGAAGAAGGTGCTCGGGTCAGAGGAGACCAAAGTGGAACCTTGTGGCCTAAATGCAAAACGTTATGTGTGGTGGAGAACTAACCCTGAACATCATCCTGAACCCACCATCCCCACCGTGAGACATGGTGGTGGCAGCATCATCCTGAACCCACCATCCCCACCGTGAGACTTGGTGGTGGCAGCATCATCCTGAACCCACCATCCCCACCGTGAGACATGGTGGTGGCAGCATCATGCTGTAGGGAGGCTTTTCTTCAGCAGGGACAGGGAAGCTGGTCAGAGGTGATGGGAAGATGGATGGAGCTAAATATGGGGCAATCCTGGAGGAAAACCTGGTAGAGGCTACAAAAGACTTGAGACTGGGATGGAGCTTCACCTTCCAGCAGGACAACCACCCTCAACATCCAGCCAGAGCTACAACAGAAGGGTTTAGATCAAAGCAACTTCATGTGTTAGATAGGCCCATGCACAGTCGAGACCTGAATCCCATCGAGAATCTGTGACAAGACTTGGAAATTGCTTTTGGTGAGTGATGTCCATCCACTGAGTAAGCACAAGCTCTTCTGCAGAGAAGAATGGGCAAAAATGTCAGCCTCTAGATGTACAAAGCTGGTAGAGACATCCCCCAAAAGACTGCAGCGAAAGATGGTCCTACAAAGTAATGACCGAGGGGGCTGAATATAAAACAAGCTTGTATTGTAAGGGTATTTTTAAGTACTGATTGGTTCTGTCCTCTTTAATTCTTTAGTTCTGTCTCTTTTATGTTACTTTTAGTATTCTGTGTAAGATATTCCCTGTAATGTAGTGGTTTAGGCATCCCCCATCCCCCCACTCTGTTTATAAATCCACATTCCTGAGTAGTGATCTCAGAAACACATCTCAGGACATGCGGGATGCATGCCGGGGCCGGGCCAAGGTCTATAACTCGGGTTACACACATACATTAGGGGGGACTCCACTTGGAACTTCATCCAAGGTAGCATATATTAATTTGCCTTATCTTTTGTATACCCTGGGGTGTTGGTCATGTGTTATAACGTAGACAGCCATGTGTTACAGCATGGCCGACTGGATCCCTACCCCCTAGTGCATATTTAGGCTAGTGACTTTATAATATTCTGTATCTGATTTGTTTGTGTTATCTTATATTTAATCACATTTAGTAAATATATTTATTCACTTAGCCTGTCTAAGCTTATTCATTCTCGAATCTTTTGAATTCACGTGAAAACGCCATACTTTCCAGATTTGTATTAAATATTTGAAAACCATGTATCATTTTCTGTTCACTTCAAGCATACTTGCTACTTTGTGTTAATCTATCAAAAAAAATCCCAATAAAATACATTTAAATGTGTGGGTGTAACGGGAACAAATAGGGAAAAGTTCAACAGGTATGAATACTTTTTCAAGGCACTGTAGGTAGGTCTCAGTATTTTGATTTGAACATAAATAAAGTGTTCCATCATGTTTATGACACTGCGCTGGCAGTGGGGATAGTGGGAGTGGGGATAGTCGGAGTGGGCGACTTTGCGGGGGATGGAGAGGGAACTCCTGGTCAGACATGGGCAGCAGACATCTGCTCACCAAAAGCTGTAGCAAGCTGCGTACACAGTGTCTCCTGGTAATACAGTAATTTGGCCTCCCTTCATCAATAGGACAACATTGCCCATTTTGCTTTGATAGCGAGAGTCTAAAAGCATGGCTACCCAGTAATCATCAGACTGCTTGATGCCAATGATACGCCTGTCATTATGTCAGCAAGTAAGCATACAGCTCGCCTTTCTTGCTAGAGTCGCACTAGATTACTGGCTCGTTGTCAGACACTGGCACAAGGCATCCTTTCAGGTCGATCACAGAATGGCATTCTATGACATTCTCAGCAAAAGGCCCTTCCTGAAACTGTCCCCTGATTGGCTGATCAGGCTGTCTGTCAGTCTCTGAGCCAATCAGGGCAAGCGCTCCTCGTCTTCTTCCCAATGTCATGTGATCCTCCGTCTTCTTCCTCCCTCCTGGTTTTCCCTGGTAATATTTACAGTAAAATGCCGCTGGCTATCATTCTTTGCGTGATTTGTCTGAAACGAATTGCAAACACTTTGAATTCATTTGGCAGACAAATGTTTGTGAAATTCGTAATAAACCCGATTTGTTTACAAGTGATTTGCTTATTTCTACTTTGGAGTCTTCAATGGTTTCACATACTCCCATCATGCAAAACTACAACCCACATCATACAAAACATCACCTAACACCAGGTAAAAAAATAAATAAATACTATTACAGAGTAACTGGTAAATAGGGGGGTAATATCAGACAGCAACTATACCGATGGCACTGGTGTCAGGTAGCTGCTGCCAAGCCACATGAGATCTTAGGACACGTGGGGGTAGCGAGTGTCAGGTTCTACAGCTCTAAAGTCTTACAAAATACCAGAGAAGGGTGGGGATGTCGAGGAGGGGGAACGATACCTGGAAATCTGTCACTAAGGGACTTACCCTGACAGATACAGCTCACTGTCAGCAACAATTGTCCTCAGCAATTAGAATGTCACGCCTACGCTTTTGTGTGCAATTCACATGAATCACGGCCTACGGAAACATGCAGAGTAAACCAGCAGCCGTGCACCATGGGGGACAGGTCATGGCAGGAGTTTTGCACAAGAGAAATTCTTTACCCCCGAGGGATGTTCACAACTTTTCATATCTCTAACCGCTCGAGCAGTGAACTTCATCTACGAGGTTAATAAAGAAACCAGGAGCGTAAACCAGGAGAATGCAGGTCGCAGGGAGTCCCGTCATGTTTTATTACAAAAATACACACTGAAAAACTAAACAGTACTTATTTTAGTCTTTGCCATTGAAACCCCAATTGGTAGCAGATTGTGACCTAAGAGGATCCCAACGCAGAAATGCTCATTGCGGTACTGGATGGAGTAGACTACACCAACTGTGTCAACCTGGAGATGTCCGACCTCATACAAAGGACATCTCTCATTAACCACCTCCGGACCGCCTAACGCACATGTGCGTTCCGGAGGTGGCAGGCTGGCGCACAGTCACGCATCGGCGCGTCATCTCGCGAGACGCGAGATTTCCTGTGAACGCGCGCACACAGGCGCGCGCGCTCACAGGAACGGAAGGTAAGCGAGTGGATCTCCAGCCTGCCAGCGGCGATCGCTCGCTGGCAGGCTGGAGATCCGAATTTTTTAACCCCTAACAGGTATATTAGACGCTGTTTTCATAACAGCGTCTAATATACCTCCTACCTGGTCCTCTGGTGGTCCCTTTTGTTAGGATCGACCACCAGAGGACTCAGGTAGGTCAGTACAGTCGCACCAAACACCACACTACACTACACCCCCCCCCCCGTCACTTATTAACCCCTTATAAACCCCTGATCACCCATGATCACCCCATATAAACTCCCTGATCACCCCCCTGTCATTGATCACCCCCCTGTCAGGCTCCGTTCAGACGTCCGTATGATTTTTACGGATCCACGGATACATGGATCGGATCCGCAAAAAGCATACGGACGTCTGAATGGAGCCTTACAGGGGGGTGATCAATGACAGGCGGGTGATCACCCATATACACTCCCTGATCACCCCCCTGTCATTGATCACCCCTCTGTCATTGATCACTCCCCTGTAAGGCTCCATTCAGACGTCCGCATGATTTTTACGGATCCATGGATACATGGATCGGATCCGCAAAACACATGCGAACGTCTGAATGGAGCCTTACAGGGGGTGATCAATGACAGGCGGGTGATCACCCATATACACTCCCTGATCACCCCCCTGTCATTGATAACCCCCCTGTAAGGCTCCATTCAGACGTCCGCATGCGTTTTGTGGATCCGATCCATGTATCCATGGATCCGTAAAAAATCATGCGGATGTCTGAATGGAGCCTTACAGGGGGGGTGATCAGTGACAGGGGGGTGATCACCCTGATTACCCTGATCACCCCCTGTCATTGATAACCCCCCTGTAAGGCTCCATTCAGACGTCCGCATGCGTTCTGTGGATCCGATACATGTATCCATGGATCCGTAAAAAATCATGCGGATGTCTGAATGGAGCCTTACAGGGGGGGTGATCAGTGACAGGGGGGTGATCACCCTGATTACCCTGATCACCCCCTGTCATTGATAACCCCCCTGTAAGGCTCCATTCAGACGTCCGCATGCGTTCTGTGGATCCGATACATGTATCCGTAAAAAATCATGCGGATGTCTGAATGGAGCCTTACAGGGGGGGTGATCAATGACAGGGGGGTGATCAGGGAGTCTATATGGGTGATTACCCCCCTGTCATTGATCACCCCCCTGTCATTGATCACCCCCCTGTCATTGATCACCCCGCTGTCATTGATCACCCCCCTGTCATTGATCACCCCGCTGTCATTGATCACCCCCCCCCCCCCCTGGTAAGGCTCCATTCAGACATTTTTTTTGGCACAAGTTAGCGGAAATTTTTTGTTTGTTTTTGTTTTTTCTTACTAAGTCTCATATTCCACTAACTTGTGTCAAAAAATAAAATCTCCCATGGACTCGCCGTACCCCTCACGGAATCCAAATGCGTAAACATTTTTAGACATTTATATTCCAGACTTCTTCTCACGCTTTAGGGCCCCTAAAAAGCCAGGGCAGTATAAATACCCCACATGTGACCCCATTTCGGAAAGAAGACACCCCAAGGTATTCGCTGAGGGGCATATTGAGTCCATGAAAGATTGAAATTTTTGTCCTAAGTTAGCGGAAAGTGAGACTTTGTGAGAAAAAAAACAAAAAAAAATCAATATCCGCTAACTTATGCAAAAAAAAAAAAAATTCTAGGAACTCGCCAGGCCCCTCATTGAATACCTTGGGGTGTCTTCTTTCCAAAGTGGGGTCACATGTGGGGTATTTATACTGCCCAGGCTTTTTAGGGGCCCGAAAGTGTGAGAAGAAGTCTGGGATCCAAATGTCTAAAAATGCCCTCCTAGAAGGAATCTGGGCCCCTTTGCGCATCTAGGCTGCAAAAAAGTGTGACACATCTGGTATCGCCGTACTCAGGAGAAGTTGGGGAATGTGTTTTGGGGTGTCATTTTACATATACCCATGCTGGGTGAGAAAAATATCTTGGTCAAATGCCAACTTTGTATAAAAAAATGGGAAAAGTTGTCTTTTGCCAAGATATTTCTCTCACCCAGCATGGGTATATGTAAAATGACACCCCAAAACACATTCCCCAACTTCTCCTGAGTACGGCGATACCACATGTGTGACACTTTTTTGCATGCCAAGGTGGGCAAAGGGGCACATATTCCAAAGTGCACCTTTCGGATTTCACCGGTCATTTTTTACAGATTTTGATTGCAAAGTTACTTCTCACACATTTGGGCCCCTAAATTGCCAGGGCAGTATAACTACGCCACAAGTGACCCCATTTTGGAAAGAAGACACCCCAAGGTATTCCGTGAGGGGCACGGCGAGTTCCTAGAATTTTTTATTTTTTGTCACAAGTTAGCGGAAAATGATGATTTTTCTTTTTTTTTTCTTTTTTCCTTACAAAAGTCTCATATTCCACTAACTTGCGACAAAAAATAAAAAATTCTAGGAACTCGCCATGCCCCTCACGGAATACCTTGGGGTGTCTTCTTTCCAAAATGGGGTCACTTGTGGCGTAGTTATACTGCCCTGGCAATTTAGGGGCCCAAATGTGTGAGAAGAACTTTGCAATCAAAATGTGTAAAAAATGACCGGTGAAATCCGAAAGGTGCACTTTGGAATATGTGCCCCTTTGCCCACCTTGGCAGCAAAAAAGTGTGACACATCTGGTATCGCCGTACTCAGGAGAAGTTGGGGAATGTGTTTTGGGGTGTCATTTTACATATACCCATGCTGGGTGAGAGAAATATCTTGGCAAAGACAACTTTTCCCATTTTTTTATACAAAGTTGGCATTTGACCAAGATATTTTTCTCACCCAGCATGGGTATATGTAAAATGACACCCAAAACACATTCCCCAACTTCTCCTGAGTACGGCGATACCAGATGTGTCACACTTTTTTGCTGCCAAGGTGGGCAAAGGGGCACATATTCCAAAGTGCACCTTTTGGATTTCACCGGTCATTTTTTACACATTTTGATTGCAAAGTTCTTCTCACACATTTGGGCCCCTAAATTGCCAGGGCAGTATAACTACGCCACAAGTGACCCCATTTTGGAAAGAAGACACCCCAAGGTATTCCGTGAGGGGCATGGCGAGTTCCTAGAATTTTTTATTTTTTGTCGCAAGTTAGTGGAATATGAGACTTTGTAAGAAAAAAATAAAAATAAAAAATCATCATCATTTTCCGCTAACTTGTGACAAAAAATAAAAAGTTCTATGAACTCACTATGCCCATCAGCGAATACCTTAGGGTGTCTACTTTCCGAAATGGGGTCATTTGTGGGGTGTTTCTACTGTCTGGGCATTGTAGAACCTCAGGAAACATGACAGGTGCTCAGAAAGTCAGAGCTGTATCAAAAAGCGGAAATTCACATTTTTGTACCATAGTTTGTAAATGCTATAACTTTTACCCAAACCATTTTATTTTTGCCCAAACATTTTTTTTTTATCAAAGACATGTAGAACAATAAATTTGGCGAAAAATTTATATATGGATGTCGTTTTTTTTGCAAAATTTTACAGCTGAAAGTGAAAAATGTCATTTTTTTGCAAAAAAATCGTTACATTTTGATTAATAACAAAAAAAGTAAAAATGTCAGCAGCAATAAAATACCACCAAATGAAAGCTCCATTAGTGAGAAGAAAAGGAGGTAAAATTCATTTGGGTGGCAAGTTGCATGGCCGAGCGATAAACGGTGAAAGTAGTGTAGTGCCGAAGTGTAAAAAGTGCTCTGGTCATGAAGGGGGTTTCACCTAGCGGGGCTGAAGTGGTTAAGGAGAACCCAGCACGTCCATGATGAATTCAATGGACACTGTGTAATGTTTCATGTGTCCTGTGGAGGCGCTGAAACTGAGCCCCTCCTGTCTGGCTTTCCTCCAGATTACAGCTGACTGGGGATCCACTGCTATTCAGGGAAGAAGATGATTGTCCACACTACATAACCCCAATAAAATAACTGATCTGCAGGTTTAAAGAGCAGAACAGGAAAATGTCAGCATAGACAGCACTCCCAATGATGAATAAGGGGGTTCTGCGCCTTCTTCAGGTTCAATGTCCAACAAAAATAGGATAAACCAAAATACCGAGCAATGGAGACAGCAATCCTGAATGCTAAATTTGTGCCCTTTAATTAATCCAGATGCGACTTTTCATCGCAGGACACATGTTACGGTCATTTGAATGTATATTATGCATTACCCCGGACAACAACCACACACACCGGACAACAGAACGGGCAAAATGCATACCCACAGCTTGCCAGTGTTTTCTCATGTGGGGTTTGGTTGAGTGATTTTGAGTCCTTGTCGAAGTTGTGCTATGATGTCCACCTTCTGTCCACAGGTTGACTATTGCATTCTTTGGGGTCTAGTCGCCTGTTCTTTACTGTAGCACAGGCAGGCTGTAACTATGGAGACACACAAGTTTGTAGACTATGGGAAATTTTCCATGGAGACTACTTGCTAAGTTGCTTCAATCTTCCATTTAGGATGTGTTGGTAGGTCGTATACATTTCGCTTTCCTGTAGGCCCTTTGGGGCCTCATCACTATTTAAAGATTAATTTAATTTTGTAAAAAACATTTCAGATTCCAGCTTACAGAAAACACATACATAGGCTCAGGGCCGGCCTTTGTGGTGTGCGGCCGCACAGGGGCGCCATAGCAACAGGGGCGCCGGGCGGCCGACAGCCCGCCGTGAACTAAGTCTAGAGGAGTCTCTACTCACGATTATTCTGCGACTGCGGGCGGCCGACTAACACAGCGCTCAAAGCGCACGGTCCGGACAATTGAAGGAGTGAGGAGGAGGCGGGGCCCGCGGCCGCTCTGAACTCCGCTCTGCTGCCTGGCTGGCCTGCCTGTCTCTTTAAGAGAGCAGACCAGTGGCTGCTGGAGCGTAGCTGCCGCACAGGCACGTCTTCCCTTTTGACGTTGCCACTGAGCTCCGCCCCCAGAGAGAAGACGGAGCGTGCCCGAGCGCCAGCCAGCAGCCACAGCAAGGAAGGCCCACGCGGCAGCACTACACAGCAAAAGAACAAGTAGGTTTTTGGAGAAATGTGCCATGGGGAGCTGGGGCTGGGGGGGGGGAATGTGCCATGAGGGGGGGGGGGGGGGGGAGGGAACAGAGATGTGCTGATGCTGCAGTGCCCATCTGGAGGGGAGAAATGTGCCATGGGGAGCTGGGGCTGGGGGGGGGGAATGTGCCATGAGGGGGGGGGGGAGGGAACAGAGATGTGCTGATGCTGCAGTGCCCATCTGGACGGGAGAAATGTGCCATGGGGAGCTGGGGCTGGGGGGGGGGGAATGTGCCATGAGGGGGGGGAACAGAGATGTGCTGATGCTGCAGTGCCCATCTGGAGGGGAGAAATGTGCCATGGGGAGCTGGGGCTGGGGGGGGAATGTGCCATGAGGAGGGGGGAGGGAACAGAGATGTGCTGATGCTGCAGTGCCCATCTGGAGGGGAGAAATGTGCCATGGGGCTGGGGGGACAGAGATGTGCTGATGCTGCAGTGCCCATCTGGAGGGGAGAAATGTGCCATGGGGCTGGGGGGACAGAGATGTGCTGATGCTGCCCATCTGCAGGGGAGAAATGTGCCATGGTGACTGGGGGGGGGGGATGCTGCCAGCCCACTGGCCCATGGAGTGGGAGAAGTGTGCAATGGGGGAGGGGGGCTTAGAGAGGACTCGGGGGGGGGGGGGGCTCATAGAGGACAGGGGGACAGTGTGCTTTCCTGCTACTACATCAACCCCCCCCCACCCCCCAGGGATTTTGGGAGCCATTAAGGGTTGGACTTTAACTCCTTGCTGCTGATGTTGAGTGTGCACATAGCCACCAATCATATTCCTCTCCCCCAGCACATCAGTTACCTTTAGGAGGGGGGATATGATTGGTGGCTATGTGCACAATCCGCATCATCCAACCCCTTATGCCCCCCAAAATGCCGGGTGTGGGGGGGGTATGACAGGCAGGAGGAGCAATGTGTATGCGAGCCCTTGCCCTGCACTCGCTCAGCTGTGCTCGCATACATATCATGCCCTGTGTCCACTGTCCTGTGCCCACTCTGCTAAAGCCTGGCATAGCCCAGGTATGCCCAGCTTTACCAAAGCAGACAGGCAGGAACTGTGATGTGATCATATTTATTGTATGTGTGTGTGTCCGTCCCTGTGTCTGTGTGTCTCTTCCTGTGTGTCACCATCACCATGCCCACAGTGTTCCTATGTCTTGACGCAGCTGCATCAGGACGTTCTGTGCGGAGGAAGAAGAAGGAAGAGGAGGCAGCGCCGCCAGCAGGGAGTCCGTGCGATAGACACAGGAAGGCACACTAAGGACGAAGGTAACACTACCACATTATCAGCACTAGTGATATCTGTGGTTTTACATAGGACTGCAGGTAACACTACCACATTATCAGCACTAGTGTTATCTGTGGTTTTACATAGGACTGCAGGTAACACTACCACATTATCAGCACTAGTGTTATCTGTGGTTTTACATAGGACTGCAGGCAACACATTTTTTTCCTCTTCGTGTGTGTTTATGCAACCAGGTATAAGGAGGGGGCGCCACAAGGTTAGCTCGCACAGGGCGCCTGAACACCTAAGGCCGGCCCTGCATAGGCTATAGGCATGCTACACATGTCATATGTTGCTGTTTACACATGACACATGCCATGGATTGGTATATTCTAAACATATGTAATGATCCCAGATGTCTCATGTCTAAGAAGTTAAACACAAAATCCTGGACCTCATTCTTCACCCGCCTTCATCATCCTCAGTAAATATTCGTAAGTTAAGAGTTTACATTCTGGAAATCCCTTCTTGACCCTTCAAGTATGTGTAACCCAAATAATGAAGTGTGCGTATGTACATAAAGGAGCCTTGACACTATGAAGACTTATGAATGCATAACATCAGCGGAACGTGAGGATGGAGGATAACAGAACCGGAAAGTGAGGAGGGAAAAGACCAGCAGTGGAAAGTGAAGATGGAGGAGAACAACAGTGGAAAGTGAAGATGGAGGAGAACAGCAGCAGAAAGTGAGAATGGTGGAGAACAGCAGCGGAAAGTGAGAATGGAAAAGACCAGCAGTGGAAAGTGAAGATGGAGGAGAACAGCAGCGGAAAGTGAAGATGGAGGAGAACAGCAGTGGAAAGTGAAGATGGAGGAGAACAGCAGTGGAAAGTGAGAATGGTGGAGAACAGCAGTGGAAAGTGAAGATGGAGGAGAACAGCAGTGGAAAGTGAGAATGGTGGAGAACAGCAGTGGAAAGTGAGAATGGTGGAGAACAGCAGCGGGAGGTAGATATGGTTCCATTATATCTATATTAGAGCGTTTCATACATCTTCACGGTCGATGCTTGTTCCTTTCCTCCCTTTGTTCCTCCCAGTAAGGTCATCTGGTCCAATCTTTTAAATCTTGTTTATGACAGTCACCTGACATCCTCTCTTGACCGTCATTTGACACCTTAGTTTGTCCTGCAGGTGTATCGGGGCGGTCCCAGTGTGGGCCTCTCTCTGCTGGACATCTATCACTGTAATCATTTGATAATATCCATTTGCCCCCTGATGATCCCACACCGTGGGGGAAACGCGTTGGGGTCGAGCACAGATACGTCTGTGTCTCTATTAGATATCTTTTTAGGTGTCGTTTTTGTTTTGTTGTTGTCTTGTAGTCAGTTGCATCGTGTACCTGTAGATATCCTTACCGATAGGGCAGTATACACTGTGCATCTAGGGGATATCCTGTCTGTCCATGCCCAATTCTGTCCACTAATATGGTTATTACTAGCCCGCATACTGTAGGGTGAACTAGGGGTTGCCAGGAAGGTTCGAGGACGGGGGGTCTCCACCATTAGGAGTCGCCCCTGGGCACAGGGCCTAGCTGTAGTATTATTACTAGGGTTATTTATCCCCCTATTTAATTTATTGGTGGACACCTTGTGCATGGACATTATAGGACTTTTTATGTGATGTATGATTATTAATAAAGACTATTTACTACTAAGGGTTATACTGTAGCTGGACCAGTAACTGTTCTTTTCAACCCACTATATTTAATTATATTCAATACGGCTGGATTTTGGAATAGGCAGTGGGGTTGCAAAAGGGAGAAGTCGGCCCACACCAAACAGGCACCACCATGCGTAAATCTACCTTGCCAAGGGGTTCCGCAGTATGGCGCTTTTTTGAGGAAAGTGCCGAAGACAAAAGAGTGGTAGTTTGTAACCTGTGCCGTAACAAAATGAGCCGAGGCATGAACACTAGCAACCTCACCACCACCAGCATGATCCGCCACATGGCATCCAAGCACCCTAACAAGTGGTCCGAACGCCTGGGTCCACAATCAGTGTCTGCGGGTCACACCACTGCCTGCTCTTCCCCTGTGTTACATGCTGGCCAATCCCCTGTCCAAGACGCAGGCCCAGATGCCTTCCGCCCTGCACCTGGACCTTCGAATGAACCATCAGCAACAACATCTACTTCCCTGTCCCACTGCAGCGTCCAAATGTTCATAACACAATCCTTTGAACGCAAGCGCAAATCTCCACCCACAGGCCATAGCACTAAATGCGAAACTTTCAAAATTACTGGTCCTTGAAATGTTGCCATTTAGGCTTGTGGACACTGAGGCTTTGCGCAGCCTGATGTCAGCAACCATCCCTCGGTACGCAGTCCCCGGCTGACACTGTTTTTCACGGTGTGCCGTGCCCGCCATATTTCAGCATGTGTCCCAGAACATCACACATGCCCTGACCAATGCAGTTGTTGGGAAGTTCCACTTAACCACGGACACATGGACAAGTGCTGGTGGCCAGCGACGCTACATTTCCCTGACCACACACTGGGTGAATGTTGTGGAGGCCGGGAGTGAGTCGTACCCTGGGATGGCACAGGTGCTACCGATGCCTAGGATTGCGGGCCCTACATCCATCAGGGTCTCCGCCAGCAGCTATGTTACTGGCTGCAACCCCCACTTCTACTCCTCCTCCGCAGCCTCCTACTTCACCTCCACCTCCACCAGCAGTCAGCCATCAGTCGCTAGCTGGAAGCATTGTAGCACTGCTGTGGGGAAGCGTCGACAGGCCGTGCTGAAGTTGATCTGCTTAGGGTACAAACAGCACACAGCCGCAGAGCTGTGGCAGGGTATAAGGGACCAGACTGAGCTGTGGCTCTCGCCACTCAACCTATAACCAGGCATGGCTGTGTCTGACAATGACCGTAACTTGGTGGTGGCTTTGGAGCTCAGCAACCTGACACAGATCCCATTCCCACGTCTTAAACTTAGTGGTTCAGCGGATTATCAAAACATACCCCAATTTGCCAGAGCTACTGGTAAAGGCGCGCCGCGTGTGTGCCCATTTCCACAAGTCGTCCACAGCTTCAGCCGGCCTGTCAACGCTGCAGCAGCGCTTGCAGCTTCCAGCTCACCGACTGTTGTGCGACGTGAGCACGCGCTGGAACTCTACGTTCCACATGTTGGCCAGGCATTGTGAGCAGCAGAGGGCAGTTGTGGAATACAAGCTGCAACATGGTCGTCGCCTTTCGAGTCAACTGCCACTATTCACAAGCGAGGAGTGGGCATGGATGTCTGACCTCTGTGAGGTTTAAAAAAACTTTGATGAATCCACACAGATGGTGAGCGGCGATAACGCTATTATCAGCGTAACCATCCCACTGCTGTGTCTACTCAAACGCTGCTCACAATTAGGGACGACGCTCTGAATGTGGCAGATGAGGGAAAGGGGGAAGACATTACACAGGGTGATAGCCAGACCACCGTTCGTCTTCTCAGCACAAATTGGACCATGAAGAGGAGCAGCTGGAGACAGTTGCCTCCGCTACAGAGGGTAGTACCCATGGAACTATAATTCCATCTGTTCTGCGTGGATGGACAGAAGAGGATGAAGAGGAGGAGATTGAGAGTCATCCTGATGTCAACATCGATGTCTTGCCTCTTGGAACTCTGGCACACATGGCTGACTATGTTAGTATAACGAGTGAGAGTGAATCTGGACCGCACATCCTCAATACTATGCTTTTGATATAACAACAGTTTTTTTCAACATGGCTTTTCAGCACAATATTAATAAATATAACCTTATGCTATGCACTAAAAGGAGGCATTGGTATACAGTTTGATCAAATAATGACTTTATGTCAGGCTGCCTTTCCAGAGACCCATGCGCTATACGCATTTTAGACAACATGGATTACTGGTTGTTCTCCCTTCTCGACACTTGCTACAAAGAGAACTTCTCCTCTCTCATTCCTTAGGTGGAGAGGACGAGCAAAATGGTGCAATACCAGAAGGTACTTGTTGGAAAATTTCTCCAAAATTTTCCATCTGACAACTCTGGCGGCAGAGTCCGTACTTCCTTAGGCAACCGAGGAGGGGAGACAAGGGGAACACACAGCAGTTCCAACAAAGGCAGGGCAACACTCTCCAGGGATGGGACACTTTCATGACACCCCGCCAGCAATCTCACCCTGAAGCACGGCCTAGTGGTACAAGGAGTACAAAAGTTTTAGAAGATGGTGAAGGAGTACGTAGCAGACCGTGTCAGCGTCCTAAATGATCCCTCAGTGCCTTACAACTACTGGGTGTCCAATCTGGACACGTGGAACGAACTGGCGCTCTACGCCTTGGAGGTCCTGGCCTGCCCTGCCGCCAGCGCTTTGTCTGAGCAGGTATTTAGTGCTGCTGGTGGCATCATAACAGATAAGTGTATCCACCTGTCAACTGAAAATGCTGACAAGTTGACTCTTATAAAAATGAACATGGCCTGGATTGCCCCTGACTTCTCTACTCCACCAGAGGAAAGCTGAGCTGATGATGAACATAAAGGCAATTTCAATCTATCATTTAAAATGTACTCAACCTACTGTAGTGTATTCCCTGCACCTTTTCCATCACAAAAAAGAGTATATGGTTGAATCTTGTCTTCTCCTCCTCATCATTCAGATTGTATATATTCCCTCCACTATAATTTTTTAAATAGGGTCAGCTCACCTTCAGGCCCTTTGCCCCTAATGTTTTAGAGGGTCAGCTCAGCAGCAGGCCCTCGCCCCTAATGTTTTAGAGGGTAAGCTCAGCAGCAGACCCTCGCCCCTAATGTTTTAGAGGGTCAGCTCAGCAGCAGGCCCTCGCCCATAATGTTTTAGAGGGTCAATTCAGCAGCAGGCCCTCGCCCATAATGTTTTAGAGCATCAGCTCACCTGCAGGCCCTCGCCCCTAATGTTTTAGAGGGTCAACTCAGCAGCAGGCCATCGCATATAATGTTTTAGAGCATCATCTCACCTGCAGACCCTCGCCCCTAATGTTTTAGAGGGTCAGCTCAGCAGCAGGCCTTCGCCCATAATGTTTTAGAGGGTCAGCTCAGCAGCAGGCCCTCGCCCCTAATGTTTTAGAGGGTCAGCTCAGCAGCAGGCCCTCGCCCATAATGTTTTAGAGGGTCAGCTCAGCAGCAGGCCCTCGCCCCTAATGTTTTAGAGGGTAAGCTCAGCAGCAGGCCCTCGCCCCTAATGTTTTAGAGGGAAAGCTCAGCAGCAGGCCCTCGCCCCTAATGTTTTAGAGGGAAAGCTCAGCAGCAGGCCCTCGCCCCTAATGTTTTAGAGCATCAGCTCACCTGCAGGCCCTCGCCCCTAATGTTTTAGAGGGAAAGCTCAGCAGCAGGCCCTCGCCCATAATGTTTTAGAGCATCAGCTCACCTGCAGGCCCTCGCCCCTAATGTTTTAGAGGGTCAGCTCAGCAGCAGGCCATCGCATATAATGTTTTAGAGCATCATCTCACCTGCAGACCCTCGCCCCTAATGTTTTAGAGGGTCAGCTCAGCAGCAGGCCCTCGCCCATAATGTTTTAGAGGGTCAGCTCAGCAGCAGGCCCTCGCCCCTAATGTTTTAGAGGGTCAGCTCAGCAGCAGGCCCTCGCCCCTAATGTTTTAGAGGGTCAGTTCAGCAGCAGGCCCTCGCCCATAATGTTTTAGAGCATCAGCTCACCTGCAGGTCCTCACCCCTAATGTTTTAGAGGGTCAGCTCAGCAGCAGGCCCTCGCCCATAATGTTTTAGAGGGTCAGCTCAGCAGCAGGCCCTCGCCCATAATGTTTTAGAGCATCAGCTCACCTGCAGGCCCTCGCCCATAATGTTTTAGAGGGTCAGCTCAGCAGCAGGCCATCGCATATAATGTTTTAGAGCATCTTCTCACCTGCAGACCCTCGCCCCTAATGTTTTAGAGGGTCAGCTCAGCAGCAGGCCCTCGCCCATAATGTTTTAGAGGGTCAGCTCAGCAGCAGGCCATCGCATATAATGTTTTAGAGCATCAGCTCACCTGCAGGTCCTCACCCCTAATGTTTTAGAGGGCCAGCTCAGCAGCAGGCCCTCGCCCCTAATGTTTTAGAGGGTCAGCTCAGCAGCAGGCCCTCGCCCATAATGTTTTAGAGGGTCAGCTCAGCAGCAGGCCCTCGCCCATAATGTTTTAGAGGGTCAGCTCAGCAGCAGGCCCTCGCCCCTAATGTTTTAGAGGGTAAGCTCAGCAGCAGGCCCTCGCCCCTAATGTTTTAGAGGGTAAGCTCAGCAGCAGGCCCTCGCCCCTAATGTTTTAGAGGGTCAGTTCAGCAGCAGGCCCTCGCCCATAATGTTTTAGAGCATCAGCTCACCTGCAGGCCCTCGCCCCTAATGTTTTAGAGGGAAAGCTCAGCAGCAGGCCCTCGCCCCTAATGTTTTAGAGGGTCAGCTCAGCAGCAGGCCCTCGCCCATAATGTTTTAGAGGGTCAGCTCAGCAGCAGGCCTTCGCCCATAATGTATTAGAGGGTCAGATCAGCAGCAGGCCCTCGCCCCTAATGTTTTAGAGGGTAAGCTCAGCAGCAGGCCCTCGCCCCTAATGTTTTAGAGGGTAAGCTCAGCAGCAGGCCTTCGCCCATAATGTTTTAGAGGGAAAGCTCAGCAGCAGACCCTCGCCCCTAATGTTTTAGAGGGAAAGCTCAGCAGCAGGCCCTCGCCCCTAATGTTTTAGAGGGTCAGCTCAGCAGCAGGCCCTCGCCCCTAATGTTTTAGAGGGTCATCTCAGCAGCAGGCCCTCGCCCCTAATGTTTTAGAGGGTAAGCTCAGCAGCAGGCCCTCGCCCCTAATGTTTTAGAGGGTCAGCTCAGCAGCAGGCCCTCGCCCATAATGTTTTAGAGGGTAAGCTCAGCAGCAGGCCCTCGCCCCTAATGTTTTAGAGGGAAAGCTCAGCAGCAGGCCCTCGCCCCTAATGTTTTAGAGGGCCAGCTCAGCAGCAGGCCTTCGCCCATAATGTATTAGAGGGTCAGATCAGCAGCAGGCCCTCGCCCCTAATGTTTTAGAGGGTCATCTCAGCAGCAGGCCCTCGCCCCTAATGTTTTAGAGGGTCAGCTCAGCAGCAGGCCCTCGCCCCTAATGTTTTAGAGGGTAAGCTCAGCAGCAGGCCCTTGCCCCTAATGTTTTAGAGGGTCAGTTCAGCAGCAGGCCATCGCATATAATGTTTTAGAGCATCATCTCACCTGCAGACCCTCGCCCCTAATGTTTTAGAGGGTCAGCTCAGCAGCAGGCCATCGCATATAATGTTTTAGAGCATCAGCTCACCTGCAGGTCCACACCCCTAATGTTTTAGAGGGCCAGCTCAGCAGCAGGCCCTCGCCCCTAATGTTTTAGAGGGTCAGCTCAGCAGCAGGCCCTCGCCCATAATGTTTTAGAGGGTCAGCTCAGCAGCAGGCCCTCGCCCCTAATGTTTTAGAGGGTCAGCTCAGCAGCAGGCCATCGCATATAATGTTTTAGAGCATCAGCTCACCTGCAGGTCCACACCCCTAATGTTTTAGAGGGCCAGCTCAGCAGCAGGCCCTCGCCCCTAATGTTTTAGAGGGTCAGCTCAGCAGCAGGCCCTCGCCCATAATGTTTTAGAGGGTCAGCTCAGCAGCAGGCCCTCGCCCATAATGTTTTAGAGGGTCAGCTCAGCAGCAGGCCCTCGCCCATAATGTTTTAGAGGGTAAGCTCAGCAGCAGGCCCTTGCCCCTAATGTTTTAGAGGGTCAGCTCAGCAGCAGGCCATCGCATATAATGTTTTAGAGCATCATCTCACCTGCAGACCCTCGCCCCTAATGTTTTAGAGGGTCAGCTCAGCAGCAGGCCCTCGCCCATAATGTTTTAGAGGGTCAGCTCAGCAGCAGGCCCTCGCCCATAATGTTTTAGAGGGTCAGCTCAGCAGCAGGCCCTCGCCCCTAATGTTTTAGAGGGTCAGCTCAGCAGCAGGCCCTCGCCCCTAATGTTTTAGAGGGTAAGCTCAGCAGCAGGCCCTCGCCCCTAATGTTTTAGAGGGTAAGCTCAGCAGCAGGCCCTCGCCCCTAATGTTTTAGAGGGTCAGTTCAGCAGCAGGCCCTCGCCCATAATGTTTTAGAGCATCAGCTCACCTGCAGGCCCTCGCCCCTAATGTTTTAGAGGGCCAGCTCAGCAGCAGGCCATTGCATATAATGTTTTAGAGCATCACCTGAGCAGCAGGTCCTCGCCCCTAATGCTTTAGAGGGTCATCTCAGCAGCAGGTTCTCGCCCATAATGTTTTAGAGGGCCAGCTCAGCAGCAGGCCATTGCTCATAATGTTTTAGAGGGTCAGTTCAGCAGCAGGCCATCGCCCATAATGTTTTAGAGCATCAGCTCACCTGCAGGCCCTCGCCCCTAATTTTTTAGAGGGAAAGCTCAGCAGCAGGCCCTCGCCCCTAATGTTTTAGAGGGCCAGCTCAGCAGCAGGCCCTCGCCCATAATGTTTCAGAGCATCAGCTCACCTGCAGGCCCTCGCCCCTAATGTTTTAGAGGGAAAGCTCAGCAGCAGGCCCTCGCCCCTAATGTTTTAGAGGGCCATCTCAGCAGCAGGCCATTGCATATAATGTTTTAGAGCATCACCCGAGCAGCAGGTCCTCACCCCTAATGTTTTAGAGGGTCAGCTCAGCAGAAGGTTCTCGCCCATAATGTTTTAGAGGGTCAGCTCAGCAGCAGGCCCTCGCCCATAATGTTTTAGAGGGTAAGCTCAGCAGCAGGCCCTGGCCCCTAATGTTTTAGAGGGTCAGCTCAGCAGCAGGCCATCGCATATAATGTTTTACAGGGTCAGCTCAGCAGCAGGCCCGCACTTAAAATCTTTTACTTGGTCAGCTCACCTGCAGGCCGGCAACTCAATGTGAATGAGGCCCTCCTTTATGTGATATACAGGTTGTATCGGAGCCTCTTCCCTGTAATTTTTGGCAGCACTTGCACTTTATATACAAGTAAATATACAGGAAAGAATGTTTTCAATACATTTTTCCTATAAAATCGATTTTTTACTTTGGTTTTGTGCGTAAAACCTTAATTAGATTGTGGGCCTGGTGATCACTTTAAGCCCTTTTAAGCTGCATCAGCAGCAGCATGGTGATAAAAATGAGTGGCAAGGTGACATGATGTGGAGATGGCAGCATGAGGAGGCCACATAGTGGCACAATTACCAGGACCGTCTTTAACAAGGGCAAAAGGGGCAGCTGCCCTGGGCCCAGTTGCTCCTGGGGGGCCCAAGGCAGCTGCCTCTTGAGCCCTGCTGGCTACTGCCCCGGGTGTCAGGCTGTCAGCTACACAGGGGTTGCTGCCATGCCATGCCTGCCTGTGTTCTGCCAGATTTCTATACCTTGCGAAAACGCTATACCGGAAGTGACGCAGCCGCACCGGAAGTGACACAGCCGCACAGGATACAGCTGGAGGAGGGTGTGTGTGGTGCTGCGCAAGCGCACATCCACTGGATTAGCAAAAAATCATTGCAGCGCCACGGGGGAAGGACTTCATGCACATGCGCAAAATTGTATACACTGTGCGTGCGCACTTAGGGGTGGGTAGATTTTCCAGCGCAAAATGTTCCATCAGATTTCCATACCGCTGAGTGCACACGCACAAATCATCATGAGCAGTTCATCCTTACTGCAGAGCTTAGTGCTGGATATCGAGGTCTCCACATAGCGGAGCTGAGTGCTGGATATTGGGGGACACACCCCCTTCTCCAGCTGATTCCTGTGCGGCCGCGTCACTTCCGGTATAGAGTTTTCGCAAGGTATAGAAATCTGACAGAACACCGGCACTCCAGACAGCAAACTGTGAGAGCTGTGATTCTCTTAGGAGAAAGGACCTTAGATGACATCATCACCATGTGACCAGTAACCTAGCAATATTACTGGTCACATGGCTATGAGGTCATCAAAGGTCCTTTCTACCAGGAGTGTTGCTGCAGGAGAAGTATGCCAGAACTGTGGAGCTTTTTTTGTGAAGATTACATCAGGAAAAAGTGACAGGGGCTGTTATACTAATATACTTTAAGCTACTGTATACTGTGGGGTGCTATACTGCTCTACTGTATACTGTGGGGTACTGTATATTGTGGTGTGCTATACTGCTCTACTGTATACTATGGGTTGCTGTATACTGTGGTGTGCTATACTGCTCTACTGTATACTGTGGGGTGCTATACTGCTCTACTGTATACTGCAGGGTGCTGTATACTGTATACTGCGGGGTGCTGTATACTGTGGAGTGCTATACTGCTCTACTGTATACTGAGGGGTGCTGTATACTGTATAATGTGGGGTGCTGTATACTGTATACTGTGAGGTGCTGTATAGTTTGGGGTGCTGTATACCGTGAGGTGCTGTATATTTTGGGGTGCTATACTGCTCTACTATATACTGTGGGGTTCTGTATACTGTGGGGTGCTATACTGCTCTACTATATACTGTGGGGTGCTGTATACTGTGGAGTGCTATACTGCTCTACTGTATACTGCGGGGTGCTGTATACTGTATACTGCGGGGTGCTGTATACTGTATAGTGTGGGGTGCTGTATACTGTGAGGTGCTGTATATTGTGGGGTGCTATACTATATACTGCATGCTGTGGGTTGCTATTATACCAGTGATGGTGAACCTTTTAGAGGCCGAGTGCCCAAACTGCAACCCAAAACCCACTTATTTATAGCAAAGTGCCAGCACGGCAATTTACCCTGAATACTACAGTCCAGTATAGTATATCCTCTATGTACTTTATCATTTAGCTATAATAGCCTGCCTACATTCAGTCCGGTGCCTGTGCTGTTCATAGTGCGCCTGCGCTGATGAATGGCAGGAAAAGTCTAAGGCATATTGGTAGACCATAGACTTTTTCCAGAGTGCGAGTGCCCACAGAGAGGGCTCCGAGTGCCGCCTCTGGCACCCGTGCCATAGGTTTGCCATCACTGCTATATACTATAGGGTGCTATACTGCATACTGTGGGGTGTACATTATAGGGTGATACACTGCATACTGTGGGGTGCTGTATACTATAGGGTGATATACTGCATACTGTGGGGGACTGTATACTCCCCCCAACAGACCTATCTATCACTATTAATGGCTGCACAGTCTCCCCGGTCAACCAAGTCCACTGCCTTAGAGTGACCTTGGATTCTGCCCACTCCTTCCGACCGCAAATCCAAGCCCTTTCCACCACTTGCCGCCTTCAACTCAAAAACATCTCCCGCATCCGTGCTTTCCTTAACTTTGAATCTGCTAAAATGCTTTTACATGCCCTCATCATCTCCCACCTAGACTACTGTAACACTCTCCTCTGTGGCCTTCCATCTAGCACTCTCGCACCCCTCCAATCTATCCTCAACTCTGCTGCCCGACTAATCCACCTCCCACCCTGTTTCTCCTCTGCCTCTCCCCTCTGCCAATCACTTCACTGGCTCCCCATTGCCCAGTGAATTCAGTTCAAAATACTAATAAATACATACAAGGCCGTCCATAACCTGTTCCCTCCCTACATCTCTGAGCTACTTTCCCGATACATCACACGCACTCTCCGATCCTCACAAGACCTCCTTCTCTCCTCTCCTCTTATCACCTCTTCCCACAATCTCCTCCAGGATTTCTCCCGTGCATCCCCCATACTCTGGAACTCTGTACCCCAACATATCAGGCTCTCACCGACAGTGGAATCCTTCAAAAGAAACCTAAAAATCCACCTCTTCAGACAAGCCGACAACCAGTGACCCTGCTGCCTCTATACCGCCATGACCAGCTTCACCCGCACCTACTGTGTCCTTCTCCCATACCATGTAGATTGTAAGCCCTCGCGGGCAGGGCCCTCTCTCCTTCTGTACCAGTCTGTAACTCATCTTGTTTATGATTAGTGCAATTGTCTGTATTATGTATGTGCGCCGCTTATCATATGTACAGCGCTATGGAAGGAATGGCGCTTTAATAATAAATAATAATAATAATAATAATAATATACAAGTAAATATACAGGAAAGAATGTTTCTAACAATTTTTCCTGTAAAATAGATTTTTTGGGGGGCGGTTTTGTGCGTATTTTTGTCAGTCTGTAAAAGTGGCGTACAACTCGGACAACATGGCTCCCAGAAGCGACCTGGGAGTCCAAGATGCATTCAGACCTCCTCCCCATGCTGGTCCCGATCCATTTCGGTGGTGCTTCTGTCACTTTCTGATCTTTTCCAATGGACCAGGCAGCCTTCCCTCTTCAGAGCAGGGGCGCCTGGTTGTCTCCCATTGACTTCCATTATACTCGGGTGCTCGGCCGAGCACACGAATATAGTAATGTGTTCGGCCCGAACACCCGAATACTTTGGTGCTCGATCATCACTAGTCCTGTTCTAATATTTCTGAAAATATTTAGGGGGTCATTTATGGCCAACTATAAGCCATTGTTTGGCATATATTTTGGGCAGATTTTGTCTCAAAGATGATTTGCGGTAAAATCTGTGACTTCATCCCCTTCCACGCCATGTACGCCAGTTCTTAAAAAAAGGGGCGGGTGGGCGGCCCATCTCATCTATCATTTTCTATGCCAGTTTGCGGCATAGAAAATAATCAAAATCTACGGCAGCGAGGGAGCTGGAGTAGATTTAAGGCTGTTGTACGTCGGTGGTGGATGACCAAAGTTATGTACAGGACAGCGCATCTACATAACTTAGCTGCATCAAGAGCCAGTGCAAGGGTTAATAAGACCGCTGGTCTTAGTAGATGACCCCACTATTTCTTCTATTCATTCCAATCATTTTTGTTTAAAGCTCATCTGTCAGCAGAACTGTCCCTATGACACTGTCTGTCCTGTTACATGTGCGCTCGGCAGCTGAAGGCATCTGCGTTGGTCCCATGTTCATATGTGCCCGCACTGCTGAGAAAAATAAGATTTTAGTATTTGCAAACGAGTCACTAGGAGCAACGGGGGCGTTGCTGTTACACCTAGAGGCTCTGCTCTCTCTGCAATTGCTGCGCCCTCTGCACTTTGATTGACAGGACCAGGTGTGATGATAATTTCATTTCCTGGTCCTGTCAAAGTGCAGAGGACGGAGCATCTGCCGAGAGAGCGGAGCCTCTAGGTGTAATGGTAACGCCCCCATTGCTCCTAGAGGCTCCTTTGCATATATTAAAGCATCATGTTCCTCAGCAATGTGGGCACATATTAACATGGGACCAACACAGATGTCTCAGCTGCCGAGCGCACATGTTACAGGTCAGCCGGTGTCAGAAGGACAGATCTGCTGACAGGAGCCCTTTAAAGACTATATCATGTTTACAGCCTATAGCTTAAAAGAAGCTTCTCACCATACTAGTGACAACTATTCAACTTCATATGCCACCACATCCTGAGTGCTAGGCAGGCATCTGACATGGGGCCACAATGGAAAAACCCTGAAGAGAAAAGAGAAACTCTTATTTGCTTATAGAAATGTAATTATCTTGACTGAGACAGACTTTAATCGGGCTTTATATTTGGTTTAGTAGAACACCAATTAGACCATGACTATCGCAACATTGACATCTGTGTTAAAAGCTCTGCTTGGAATCATCTGTAACAGAAGGTTCCTGGAGAAACAGATCCACTGGTGCAAGACTCCGATCGTGACTTCTCTTTGGAGGACTTCCGGTCTCATGCATTGTCCCATCACACACAAACTTCACACCGTGAATCAGTTTTTCAAGGAATTCCTAATGACCATATAATTTAGATCTGATCTGTGAAGTGATGAAACTCAAATCAGGTTACAAAGCTTGTTCTCCTCTCTGCTGGTGTGCCATTTTGTTAACCTCTAGTAGCTGCAGAAAATGTTTTGTTCCTATTCCCTTTTGCATTGGTGATTCTCTACCCTTACAGGTAAATTGTATATAAATCCAAATGACCATCAGAAAATCCAGAAACCCTCATTGTTCATCACATGGTAATTGGCGTTTGTTTCAGCTTGGAGACTTTTACTATGTTATACTTAGAACTTCTACTGTTTGACAGCATTTCTAGAGAACATGGTCAGATCTTCTGAAATGTCGGGATCACCAGCATCACTTAATAGAACAGAGCCATCTTCCCTGCAGGTGTATCCTGTTTCATTGCTCTCTACATGCAAATCCTCAGGTCTTCCTTTAGAAAAAGATCTGATATTTGTAGGTTGACTTGACCAAGCATCACATGAGGTGTCCTGAGGAAGTGGACTCCATAGTCTTACTGGTGTCTCTGCCATTGATCTTTGATATAGAGTTGTTGAGAACCGATCCATCATCATCATCCCCATTTGCTCCACACAAGGATTTCTCCTGTATTTGTCCACTATCATTACAATTCCATTTACCGTTTTTTCCTTAGATGCAGCTGTTCTTGTGGCACAGTTCAAATATGTAAATTTATTTAGCAGAGCCTTCAGCATGGCAGATGGAACACTTGAATCGGTAACTCCCATTACCAACTGGTACACCTGCACAAATTTCCTTGCAAATTCCCATGGGTCATCTTTTGGAGTTACCTTAAGGTCTTCTAAAATCTCAATTCCAAAATTATCTTCTCCAGTGGCTAGGAATGCAAGGGCTTTAAGACGATCTTGTTTATCACCCCAGTGACTATCGCTGAACCAGAATTGAGAACCACCAGCTGGTCTAGCAACAGGAGATGTTAAACGTACAGCCATATGAGAAGGCAACCACAATTTCATCATCAGGCAAGATTCCCGTGGACCCAGGTTATGCTGGGAGCACTCATCTTCAAATAAACACATGCTTGTGAAGGGGTCCTTGTTGGGGTCATATTTTGTGAAGTTTGGTAACAGTTGTACTAGTGCATTAGTTGGGTTATCCATATAACGGGTTTCCCTCTCCGGAGGGTAGGGATTCCTCTGTTTGACTAATGCCGTTGTTTTTGTCACAGAACCTTTAATACCTCTTGGTTCTTCATTATCTAACTCCTCTTCGTTATCATAAAGCTCATAAGGAGGTTGCTTCCTATATCCCACATTGGATGGAGAATTTGACTGTGATAACAAATATTCATTCGTTTTGCCTCTTCTGCCATAACGGTCTTCTAGAAGCCTCTTTTGGGACCTACTGAGCCCACTGCTCTCAAACTGGTCATCACTCAAGGTTTCACCATCTGAAGCTCTCGAATCAAGTTCCCTCCGCTTCAACTCATTCTGAAACACGGTCAACATCTTTAATGCGTTGGAAATACTTTTGTTGCTGGGTTTAGGAAAGCACGTTTTATTACCTATTCTTTCGTTAGCAGCTTCACACTGATCCCACAGGGAGCTCCAGACTTTATGTAACTCTTGTACTTTCGGAATATTAAAATTTAATTTGCTCTCATTTGCGAGTTGATAAATAGCATCCATACTCACAGAGTGGTTGAGCAATGCAGCAGGACGTTCTAGATGACTTCACTGACTTGTCCACCACACACAGCTATGAGGTCTTCTCACCTGAAGGGTGTGGAATATTCAATAAACCAGAAGTATTAGTCCTCCTCCAGAATAAAATGTAAGCAGCTCCACAATATGTAAATCCAGTGCAGTTACCTCAGAAGATTCACTGGAGGCATGGAGACACCACCGCTGAAGAAGGTTCTGGCACAGCAGGTTATATACCTCCTGATATACTGGGAAGTTACTAATGACTATGACAAGAAGCACTGTAGAGGAAATAATGAAGGCAATAAACATTCTACACTGATATAATCACATGTGGCAGTGCCAACGTGAGTGTTAGGCATGTGATCGGCTGTATGGACCATACATATACCGTATTTTTCGCCTTATAAGACGCACCTAGGTTTTTGAGGAGGAAAATAAGAAAAAAAAATTTTTTAACCAAAAGGTTTGCTTTTGGTGGGCTTTGAACTAATGGTGGTCTGTGCATGACACTACTTTGGGGGATCTGTGGATGGCACTGTTATGGGGGGATCTGTGGGTCGCACTGTTATGGGGGATCTGTGGATGGCACTGTTATGGGGATCTGTGGATGGCACTGTTATGGGGGGTGATCTGTGGATGGCACTGTTATGGGGGGATCTGAGGGGGCACTGTTATGGGGAGGGATCTGTGGATGGCACTGTTATGGGGGGTGATCTGTGGATGGCACTGTTATGGGGGGTGATCTGTGGATGGCACTGTTATGGGGGGTGATCTGTGGATGGCACTGTTATGGGGGGTGATCTGTGGATGGCACTGTTATGGGGGGTGATCTGTGGATGGCACTGTTATGGGGGGTGATCTGTGGATGGCACTGTTATGGGCGGTGATCTGTGGATGGCAGTGTTATGGGGGAGATCTGTGGATGGCACTGTTATGGGGGATGATCTGTGGATGGCACTGTTATGGGGGAGATCTGTGGATGGCACTGTTATGGGGGAGATCTGTGGATGGCACTGTTATGGGGGATCTGTGGATGGCACTGTTATGGGGGATATCTGTGGATGACACTGTTATGGGGGAGATCTGTGGATGGCACTGTTATGGGGGATCTGTGGATGGCACTGTTATGGGGGGGTGATCTGTGGATGGCACTGTTATGGGGGGGTGATCTGTGGATGGCACTGTTATGGGGGATGATCTGTGGATGGCACTGTTATGGGGGAGATCTGTGGATGGCACTGTTATGGGGGAGATCTGTGGATGGCACTGTTATGGGGGAGATCTGTGGATGGCACTGTTATGGGGGATCTGTGGATGGCACTGTTATGGGGGAGATCTGTGGATGGCACTGTTATGGGGGGTAAATGTGTGAATGGCACTGTTATGGGGGGGTGATCTGTGGATGGCACTGTTATACATGTGTCACCCACATATCCCCCATCCCATAATAGTGCCATCCACATATCCCCCCAAAATAGTGGCATCCACAGATGCCCTAATATGCTGGAGCTAAACCTGTGGGAAGGGCCGGCGTCATGCAAATGCGGCGGGGCCGGTGCGGTCACTGTACTCCGGCCCCAACGCTCACTCACTTCCTTATTGCCTAAACCTTTTATAATAATAGCTTTCATTGAAGTTCCGATCCCCAGCCCCATCTGTACTACCTACTAAATGTCCTGTAGGAGGCAGAGCCGGGCGGGCGGCCGTAACTTTATGAATGAAGTAGGCGGCGCAGGCACGTGACGTCAGTGAGTTACGGCCGGCCGCCCTGCTCTGCCTCCTACAGGACATTTAGTAGGTAGTACGGATGGGGCTGGGGATCGGAAGTTCAATGAAAGCTATTATTATAAAAGGTTTAGGCATTAAGGAAGTGAGTGAGCGGTGGGGCCGGAGTACAGTGACCGCACCGGCCCCGCCGCATTTGCATGACACCGGCCCCTCCTCCCTCCCCCGTCCAGCTGATACATCGCAGTCTGCAATGTAAAATGGCAGCATTCGCCGCATAAGACGCAGGGGTTTTTCCCCCCCAAAAGTGGGGGGGGGGAAAGTGTGTCTTATGGGGCAAAAAATACAGTAATAAACACACACATGGTCTTCAAAAGGGGTCTGGTCTCCAGGAAAAAAGCAAGTATACAAAGAAAGTGAAGACCTATCCAATATCTGATCAGTGGAGGTCTAGCTCCTTATCAGCTACTTGAAGAGGTTGAGAACTGTGGCCTCTTCCTCGGCCAGTGACGTCATGATCATCGGTCACATGGCGTGGGTGCAGATCACTCCCATTAAGGTTGATGAACCTGGGCTGCATTACCCAGTACAGCCACTATGTAATGTAGGGCGCTGTGCCTGGTAGGCCTTGAGGAGGCCTTTCAGGCTGCTGATTGGGGAGAGTGCAGGGAGTCAGACCCCCACCAGTCTGATACTGATGACCTTTCCTGAGCTTCTGGAAATCCCCTTAAAGGGTTCTTCTCATCTCAGCCTTTCATGGCCAAGAAGGGAAAACCCCCAGAAAATTCAACTCGGGGAAGGAATTTATGAATATAAGAAGGAAAATAAAGTGATTCACAGAAGCGATGGGTGACGCCTCGGTGAAGTATTTCCAGGTGTCAATGAATGTGAGCAACGTGAGTAACGAGCCACCAATCCCAGACTGTGAGGTGTCTGCATCCCGTGCAGGACATTACTGGAATTACTATCTATTCCAGTCATCCGTAAGGGACTGAACATACATAAACCAGTACACAGCAACATTGGTGACAGGAAGGGGGGGACCCAACACTGTGGACCCCACATCCCACACAGATAGATATGAGGTAGATAGATAGATAGATAGATAGATAGATAGATAGATATATGTTCAGCCATGGTCTGGCACCACCTGTCGGACTCTGCCTCTGCAGGTGCAGTACCCCAGCCCTGGAGGCTTCTACAGGGGTCTGCAATGTTTTTTCATGTTTTTGCCATTTATTCCAGCAAAGGAGGTAATGGTTGGCAGGATCAGGGCTAACCACCCTGTTCCTCCCTTCTCAGTGGGAGTGGGCTGGTCCTGCTTCCTGCCAGGAGGGGCAGCACCAGTCTTGTCAGGAAGACAGAAAGGAGTTCCTGTTCAGATAGTGGGAGAGAGGAAGCACATGGACAGTTCCTGCTACTACGAACCCTATCTATTCCCCTGTGAGGCCAACACTCTAGAGGGAACCTCAGGAACCAGATCTCATTCTCCTCTGAGACCAACACTCCAGAGAGTGATCAGCTAAATACAGCGATACTGCTGCAGGAGAGGGACTACAGCTCAGACACCATCACCTCCGACATAGCAGAGCTGGAGAGGGTCCAGAGGAGGGCAACTAAAGTAATAACTGGAATGAGGCAACTACGGTACCCTGAAAGATTATCAGCATTAGGGTTATTCACTTTAGAAAAAAGACAACTGAGGGGAGATCTAATTACTATGTAAAAATATATCAGGGGTCAGTAAAGAGATCACTCCCATCATCTATTTATCCCCAGGACTGTGGCTGTGACGAGGGGAGATCCTCTGCATCTGGAGGAAAGAAGGTTTGTACACAAACAGACAAGGAATCTTTACGGTAAGAGCAGTGAGACTATGGACTCTGTACTGTAAGAGCAGTGAGACTATGGACTCTGTACTGTAAGAGCAGTGAGACTATGGACTCTTTACTGTAAGAGCAGTGAGACTATGGACTCTTTACTGTAAGAGCAGTGAGACTATGGACTCTTTACTGTAAGAGCAGTGAGACTATGGACTCTATACTGTAAGAGCAGTGAGACTATGGACTCTATACGGTAAGAGCAGTGAGACTATGGACTCTGTACTGTAAGAGCAGTGAGACTATGGACTCTTTACTGTAAGAGCAGTGAGACTACGGACTCTATACTGTAAGAGCAGTGAGACTACAGACTCTATACTGTGAGAGCAGTGAGACTACGGACTCTTTACTGTAAGAGCAGTGAGACTACGGACTCTATACTGTAAGAGCAGTGAGACTATGGACTCTTTACTGTAAGAGCAGTGAGACTATGGACTATACTGTAAGAGCAGTGAGACTATGGACTCTTTACTGTAAGAGCAGTGAGACTATGGACTCTTTACTGTAAGAGCAGTGAGACTATGGACTCTTTACTGTAAGAGCAGTGAGACTATGGACTCTTTACTGTAAGAGCAGTGAGACTATGGACTCTTTACTGTAAGAGCAGTGAGACTATGGACTCTATACTGTAAGAGCAGTGAGACTATGGACTCTATACTGTAAGAGCAGTGAGACTATGGACTCTTTACTGTAAGAGCAGTGAGACTATGGACTCTTTACTGTAAGAGCAGTGAGACTATGGACTCTATACTGTAAGAGCAGTGAGACTATGGACTCTTTACTGTAAGAGCAGTGAGACTATGGACTCTTTACTTTAAGAGCAGTGAGACTATGGACTATATACTGTAACAGCAGTGAGACTATGGACTCTATACTGTAACAGCAGTGAGACTATGGGCTCTTTACTGTAAGAGCAGTGAGACTATGGACTATATACTGTAACAGCAGTGAGACTATGGACTCTATACTGTAACAGCAGTGAGACTATGGGCTCTTTACTGTAAGAGCAGTGAGACTATGGACTCTTTACTGTAAGAGCAGTGAGACTATGGACTCTATACTGTAAGAGCAGTGAGACTATGGACTCTATACTGTAAGAGCAGTGAGACTATGGACTCTTTACTGTAAGAGCAGTGAGACTATGGACTCTTTACTGTAAGAGCAGTGAGACTATGGACTCTTTACTGTAAGAGCAGTGAGACTATGGACTCTTTACTGTAAGAGCAGTGAGACTATGGACTCTTTACTGTAAGAGCAGTGAGACTATGGACTCTTTACTGTAAGAGCAGTGAGACTATGGACTCTTTACTGTAAGAGCAGTGAGACTATGGACTCTTTACTGTAAGAGCAGTGAGACTATGGACTCTATACTGTAAGAGCAGTGAGACTATGGACTCTATACTGTAAGAGCAGTGAGACTATGGACTCTATACTGTAAGAGCAGTGAGACTATGGACTCTTTACTGTAAGAGCAGTGAAACTATGGACTCTTTACTGTAAGAGCAGTGAGACTATGGACTCTATACTGTAACAGCAGTGAGACTATGGACTCTTTACTGTAAGAGCAGTGAGACTATGGACTCTTTACTGTAAGAGCAGTGAGACTATGGACTCTTTACTGTAAGAGCAGTGGGACTATGGACTCTACTGTAAGAGCAGTGAGACTATAGACTCTATACTGTAAGAGCAGTGAGACTATGGACTCTATACTGTAAGAGCAGTGAGACTATAGACTCTATACTGTAAGAGCAGTGAGACTATGGACTCTATACTGTAAGAGCAGTGAGACTATGGACTCTTTACGGTAAGAGCAGTGAGACTATGGACTCTTTACTGTAAGAGCAGTGAGACTATAGACTCTATACTGTAAGAGCAGTGAGACTATAGACTCTATACTGTAAGAGCAGTGAGACTATGGACTCTATACTGTAAGAGCAGTGAGACTATGGACTCTATACTGTAAGAGCAGTGAGACTATGGACTCTATACTGTAAGAGCAGTGAGACTATGGACTCTGTACTGTAAGAGCAGTGAGACTATGGACTCTATACTGTAAGAGCAGTGAGACTATGGACTCTTTACGGTAGGAGCAGTGAGACTATGGACTCTATACTGTAAGAGCAGTGAGACTATGGACTCTTTACTGTAAGAGCAGTGAGACTATGGACTCTTTACGGTAAGAGCAGTGAGACTATGGACTCTTTACTGTAAGAGCAGTGAGACTATGGACTCTATACTGTAAGAGCAGTGAGACTATGGACTCTTTACGGTAGGAGCAGTGAGACTATGGACTCTATACTGTAAGAGCAGTGAGACTGTGGACTCTTTACTGTAAGAGCAGTGAGACTATGGACTCTATACTGTAAGAGCGGTGAGACTATGGACTCTTTACAGTAAGAGCAGTGAGACTATGGACTCTATACTGTAAGAGCAGTGAGACTATGGACTCTTTACGGTAGGAGCAGTGAGACTATGGACTCTATACTGTAAGAGCAGTGAGACTGTGGACTCTTTACTGTAAGAGCAGTGAGACTATGGACTCTATACTGTAAGAGCGGTGAGACTATGGACTCTTTACAGTAAGAGCAGTGAGACTATGGACTCTATACTGTAAGAGCGGTGAGACTATGGACTCTTTACAGTAAGAGCAGTGAGACTATGGACTCTTTACAGTAAGAGCAGAGAGACTATGGACTCTTTACTGTAAGAGCAGTGACACTATGGACTCTTTACTGTAAGAGCAGTGAGACTATGGACTCTTTACAGTAAGAGCAGTGAGACTGTGGACTCTTTACGGTAAGAGCAGTGAGACTATGGACTCTATACTGTAAGAGCGGTGAGACTATGGACTCTTTACAGTAAGAGCAGTGAGACTATGGACTCTTTACAGTAAGAGCAGAGAGACTATGGACTCTTTACTGTAAGAGCAGTGACACTATGGACTCTTTACTGTAAGAGCAGTGAGACTATGGACTCTTTACGGTAAGAGCAGTGAGACTGTGGACTCTTTACGGTAAGAGCAGTGAGACTATGGACTCTATACTGTAAGAGCAGTGAGACTATGGAGCTCTCTGCCTGAGGAGGTGGTGATGGTGAGTACAATAAAGGAGTTCAAGAGGGGCCTGGATGTATTTCTGGAGGGTAATAATATTACAGGCTATAGATACTAGAGAGGGTTCGGGGATCCAGGGAGTTATTCTGATTCCTGATTGGAGTCCGGAAGGAATTTTTTATTCCACTAAAGTGGGGGAAATTGGCTTCTACCTCACAGGTTTTGCCTTCCTTTGGATCACCTTGCAGGATAACAGGCCGAACTGGATGGACAAATGTCTTTTTTCGGCCTTATGTACTATGTTACTATGTTACCTTACTAATACAACGCTAGGCCCGGCTAACATTCAAGCTGTACTACAGTGGAAACCTATATCCACAAGTGCCTTCTAGTGCCAATCTATTACCATCCCACCTACCACCATACCTCCTCATCAGGTGCCAGAAACTGCACTTAGTACTTGATAAAGCTGGATGTGCCACAAGGTATATTTTGCACTTAGAGAGACTGTCATAAGTTTACTTCTAGCCTCATTCTTCAAGTAGAAGCCTAGACAGAGGGAAGGCTGTCGATATTGTGTTTTTGGACTTTGCAAAGGCGTTTGATACTGTTCCACACGGACGACTAATGGGTAAATTGAGGTCTATTGGTTTAGAAAATATCATTTGTAATTAGATTGAAAAGTGGCTTCATGATCGTATCCAAAGAGTTGTGGTCAATGATTCCTACTCTGAATGGTCCCCGGTTATAAGTGGTGACCCCAAGGTTCTGTGCTGGTGTTCGCTATTATTTAACTTATTGATTAATGACAGAGGATGGGAGTAGTAGTGCTGTTTCTAGTTTTGCAGATGACACCAAACCTTGTAATACAGCCCAGTCTATGCAAGATGTAAATAAGTTACAAGCTGTTTGGGCCTCCACTTGGCAAATGAGGTTCAATATAGATAAATGTTGAGTTATGCACTTATGTCCTGAGGGGGTAACACTGGGAGAGTCACTGGTAGAGAAGTATCTGGGTGTATTAGTAGATCATGAGATGTAATATTGCCGCTATACAAAGCGTTGGTGCGGCCTCACCTGGAATACGCAGTTCAGTTCTGGGCAACAGTCCATAAAAAGAACTGAATCTAAGGGGGGACATGATAAACCTGTACAAATATATTAATGGACCATACAAAAAATATCAAGGGAAGCTATTCTGTATTAAACCCCCTCAAAGAACAAGGGGCCGCTCCCTGCGCCTGGAGAGAAAAAGATTCAGTCATAAGAGGCGAGAAGCGTTCTTTACAGTAAGGCCTCATGCACACGACGGGGTCAAAAACGGGGTCCGTGGGTCCGTGATCCGTGACCGTTTTTTCGTCCGTGGGTCTTCCTTGATTTTTGGAGGATCCACGGACATGAAAAAAAAGTCGTTTTGGTGTCCGCCTGGCCGTGCGGAGCCAAACGGATCCGTCCTGAATTACAATGCAAGTCAATGGGGACGGATCCGTTTGACGTTGGCACAATATGGTGCCATTTCAAACGGATCCGTCCCCATTGACTTTCAATGTAAAGTCTGGAGTTCTTTTATACCATCGGATTGGAGTTTTCTCCAATCCGATGGTATATTTTAACTTGAAGCGTCCCCATCACCATGGGAACGCCTCTATGTTAGAATATACTGTCGGATATGAGCTACTTCGTGAAACTCAGATCCGACAGTATATTCTAACACAGAGGCGTTCCCATGGTGATGGGGACGCTTCAGGTTAGAATACACTACAAACTTTGTACAAGACTGCCCCCTGCTGCCTGGCAGCACCCGATCTCTTACAGGGGGATATGATAGCACAATTAACCCCTTCAGGTGCGGCACCTAAAGGGGTTAATTGTACTATCATATTCCCCTGTAAGAGATCAGGGCTGCCAGGCAGCAGGGGGCAGACCCCCCCCCCTCCCCAGTTTGAATATCGTTGGTGGCACAGTGTGCGCCCCCCATCGGCCCCCCTTTCTCCCTCTAATGTATTAAATCGTTGGTGGCACAGTGTGCCAACCACCATCGGCCCCCCTCCCTCTATAGCAGTAACAACATTGGTGGCAGTGTGCGGCCTCCCATTCCCCCCCCCCCATCATTGGTGGCAGCGGAGTTCCGATCGGAGTCCCAGTTTAATCGCTGGGGCTTCGATCGGTAACCATGGCAACCAGGACGCTACTGCAGCCCTGGTTGCCATGGTTACTTAGCAATAGTACAACAGTAGAAGATTCATAGTTACCTGCTTGCTGCTGCGATGTCTGTGACCGGCCGGGAGCTCCTCCTACTGGTAAGTGAAAGGTCTGTGCGGCGCATTGCAAAAGAACTGTCACTTACCAGTAGGAGGAGCTCCCGGCCGTTCACAGACATCGCAGCAGCCAGCAGGTAAGTATGAATCTTCTACTGTTGTACTATTGCTAAGTAACCATGGCAACCAGGGCTGCAGTAGCTTCCTGGTTGCCATGGTTACCGATGGGAGCCCCAGCGATTAAACTGGGACTCCGATCGGAACTCCGCTGCCACCAATGATGGGGGGGGGAATGGGAGGCCGCACACTGCCACCAATGTTGTTACTGCTATAGAGGGAGGGGGGGCCGATGGTGGTTGGCACACTGTGCCACCAACGATTTATTACAATAGAGGGAGGGAGGGGGGGGCGATGGCGGGCGCACACTGTGCCACCAATGATTTATAACATTAGAGGGAGGAAGGGGGGGAGGGCGATGGTGGGCGCACACTGTGCCACCAACGATATTCAAACTGGGGAGGGGGGGTCTGCCCCCTGCTGCCTGGCAGCCCTGATCTCTTACAGGGGAATATGATAGTACAATTAACCCCTTTAGGTGCCGCACCTGAAGGGGTTAATTGTGCTATCATATCCCCCTGTAAGAGATCGGGTGCTGCCAGGCAGCAGGGGGCAGTCTTGTACAAAGTTTGCAGTGTATTCTAACTAGAAGCGTCCCCATCACCATGGGAACGCTTCTGTATTAGAATATACTGTCGGATATGAGTTTTCACGAAGTGAAAACTTAGATCAGAAAAAGCTTTTATGCAGACGGATCTTCGGATCCGTCTGTATGAAAGCAACCTACGGCCACGGATCACGGACACGGATGCCAATCTTGTGTGCATCCGTGTTCTTTCACGGACCCATTGACTTGAATGGGTCCGTGAACCGTTGTCCGTCAAAAAAATAGGACAGGTCATATTTTTTTGACGGACAGGATACACGGATCACGGCCTCGGCTGCAAAACGGTGCATTTTCCGATTTTTCCACGGACCCATTGAAAGTCAATGGGTCCGCGAAAAAAACGGAAAACGGCACAACGGCCACGGATGCACACAACGGTCGTGTGCATGAGGCCTTAGAGCGGTGAATCTCTGGAATAGCCGCAGGAGCCGCTCACAGCAAATACAGGAGATGCTTCAAAAATGGTTTAGATAATTTTTTAATTCAAAATAACATCTTCTACACTCCTTCTCCCTTTGGCCCAACCCCTTTTTAAAAGGATGATGGACATTGATGCAGGGATTTGTTCCGTGGATTGATATAGCAGGATTACAGGTTGGACTTGATGGACTTTTCTCTTTTTCCAACCTTAACAACTATGTCACTATGTCTAGGCTCTGTCCATCTCCATAGAACATTAGCCATGTAGCGGGCACACCTCCAACAGGAGAACCATGGTTGTATGGAGCCCACCTACACCAGCAGCTCAGAACAGCTGGATCATCACGTCTCAATGAAACCATCTGGAACTTTTCCTCCTTATGGTAATTTTACGTGCATTCATTCGGATTTCGGTGGGTGTCTCTCCTTTGTATATGATACTGGACTGACATTCAGTCCTATACACTACATAACTGGAGCGCTGTATATAGCGCTCCCTAATTCTGAATCTTCTCCACTCTACGGATGGTAAAACGCATCACCTTTGACCAGATTTCCACAGGTGGGAAATTACCAGGTTTCAAGATGCCACAATCAGGAGTTAGCTCCCGTGTAATGGTCCACCATCGTCCCTTACCAACTTGTGTATTAAATAGCCACTCCGACGGTATCATAAATAGTGGTGTGTCCACTGCAGGGTCATTTGGACATCCCTTAAGCAGTACAAACCATTCCTGTCTAAAGAATGGCCCAATGGCATTACTGTAGTCGGGACATCTCCTCTTTATTGTAGATACTTAGATCGATGTTTAGGAGGCACTCTGAAAGCCCCTGTGGGAAAACGTATAACACATCTTGTTCACCTGATCCATCATTCTACGCAGAAGATAACTCCATAATAAGGAATCAATGGTCGTGCAACAACGGCTACTATCTATCTTACCATAAAATGTTAGTGTTAACTGTCTAAGCTCATCCGTTATAAATATACAAGCACATCCAGAAACTGCAAAGATTCTTCAGAGAATCTCATAGTAAACTACAACTCAAGGATGTACTGTAGCTGTTCACCATTATAAGGAAATCTGGAAGACCCTATTGGTCACCTCCGAAACAAGAGAATATCATCAATAGAGCACAACCAGTACAGGCTATTCTCTATAAGGGATGTAGTGTAGATGACTGTCCTCAAAGGAGGATATAAAGATGTTGGCATAAGTAGGGGCCATCTTGAACCCCATAGCGGTCCCCCTACTCTGCTGGTGAAAATGTCCTCAAAAAGGAAATTATTCCTCCTAATGATGACACCCAGCAGGTTAAGGACAAGTCAATGTATTCCTTGGAGCAAATCCTGGCTGTTGAGCACCAAAGGGACTGATCATTCTATTATATGAGGTGCTATATCAAATCATACAGGAGATGAGACTGAACAAAATCTCCCTTGTTTTTCCATCAGATTTTTATTGAGTTTTTTCCTATTGTGAACAACAAGTATTTAGTATACCGTTAATGAATTACCAAGGATGGTCCAAGCCTATCAGTATTGTGGGGATTCGCTTTGGTAGGCAGGGTAAGCGGACGCAGTACAGAGGCAAAAAACAAGGTTTAAATCAAAGTTCAGTGTTTATTCACACATAGCCAGAAAACAAGCCAAAAGAAAGTGTTCAGTCTTGGTGCCTGTTCACACCACACAAAGTTCACAGTGCAAAAAGACGTCACCTGGTCAGCAGATGGTTTCACCCAGAGTCCGCAGCAGTCTTTAGTGGCCTGTTTCCCCAGAATATGGCTCACACAAACAGATCCCTCAGTGTCTCAGACCACAGACTCCTCAGCTCCTCTGTCATGGAGGATAATTACCACCTGAACATGCTGGCTGGGTTTTTTATATTCCAGCCAAAACCCGGCCTGGAACCGTGGGGAACAGCCACCCACCCTGCTCTTTGGCTGCTCCCAATAAGAACCGGCCCGGATTGGCTTTACAGCCATTCTAACAGTTGAAGTGTCAGATTGCACTACAGACCTGACACTTCAGGAAAAAACCCGGTTCTTACCTCACCGAGGCCAGGAACCTCGGTGACACGTATCTTCCGTCAAAGATGGCTCCTTGTTCCTTCTTACATACCTCCCCCTTTGTTCAACCCTGAGGGGGTGAACACTTGCCAGACAGTGTACGCGGGACAGGGCATCCGCGTTTCCCTGTAACCTGCCTGCCCTGTGTTCCACGGAAAACGTAAAATTTTGCAAAGATAAGAACCACCTGGTGACCCGAGCATTCCTCTCTTTGGCCTGGCTCATCCATTTCAAAGGGGAGTGGTCGGTCACCAGACGGAACCTTCTCCCCAAAAGGTAGTAGCGGAGAGACTCGAGTGCCCACTTGATGGCCAGGCACTCTCTCTCCACTATACTGTACCTAGTCTCGGCTGGGGTGAGCTTCCGGCTGAGGAAGACAACGGGATGCTCCTCCCCATCAATATCTTGAGATAGTACAGCACCGAGACCTACCTCAGAGGCATCGGTCTGCACTATAAACTCCCTTTTGAAGTCGGGCGCCACCAAAACCGGGGACCCACACAGGGCCGACTTCAAAGCGGAGAAAGCCTTTTCCGCCTGCTCATTCCAGTGGACCGTCACTGACTTGCGTCCCTTCAAAAGGCCTGTCAATGGTGCGGCGACTGTAGCAAAATTGGGGACAAACCTCATATAGTACCCCACCATACCCAGGAACGATTTTACTTGCCGAGTAGAGACAGGTCGGGGCCAATTCCTAATTGCCTCAATTTTGTTCACCTGAGGTTTGATCACTCCGCGCCCAATGACATACCCCAGGTACTTGGTCTCTTCTAACCCTATCGAGCACTTTTTTGGGTTAGCGGTTAAGCCAGCCTTCCTAAGGGAGTCCACTACAGCCTGGACTTTAGGTAAGTGACTTTCCCAGTCGTTGCTATGGACAACGATATCGTCCAGGTACGCTGAAGCGTATCGACGATGTGGACGGAGTACAATATCCATTAACCTTTGAAACGTGGCGGGAGCGCCATGTAGACCAAAGGGTAATACCTTGTACTGATACAGCCCCTCTGGCGTGACGAAAGCCATTTTTTCTTTGGCAGCCTCCGTCAAGGGTACCTGCCAGTACCCTTTGGTGAGGTCCAACACAGAAAAATACCGGGCTTGGCCCAACTTTTCAATAAGCTCATCCACTCGGGGCATGGGATACGCATCAAACTTGGACACCTCATTAAGTTTGCGGAAGTCATTACAAAACCGCAATGTCCCGTCTGGCTTGGGTATTAATACTATCGGACTGGCCCACTCACTTTTTGACTCCTCGATGACACCCAGCTGGAGCATTAGCTGCACTTCCTCCGTGATGGCTTGTCGCCTAGCCTCGGGTACCCGGTACGGTTTTAACCGGACTTTCGCCTGAGGCTCAGTGACAATGTCATGCCGGATTACGGACGTGCGTCCAGGGAGGTCTGAGAACACATCCGTATTCCGACTAATGAACTCCCTGGCTTCCTGAGCCTGTTTAGAGGAGAGGCTGTCAGCAATTTTCACTGTGACAGCCGCTTCCCCTGCTTCAGACTGAGGGGCCAAAACCGCTTCCCCTAGGAACCCTGGTCGTGGGCTGTCTTCCGTACAGGTTTCCCTTTCCTTCCACGGCTTGAGCAGATTCACATGGTACACCTGCTCCGGCTTTCGCCTCCCTGGCTGGTGTACTTTGTAATCTACTGGTCCAATTTTTTCTAGTACCTCGTAGGGCCACCTAGCTAGGAACTTACTATCTACCGTTGGTACCAGAACCAACACCCGTTCACCCGGGTTAAAGTTTCGGACCCGAGCCTGCCGATTATAGACCCTACTCTGGGCTCGCTGCGCTGCCTCCATATGCTCCCTAACCAGAGGTAACACTGTTTCCATCCGTCCCTGCATCTGGGTGACATACTCAACTACACTTTTGTGCGGTGTGGTTTGTTGTTCCCACGCCTCTTTGGCGACGTCTAATAAACCACGAGGGTGTCTGCCGTATAGTAGTTCGAAGGGCGAGAACCCAGTAGAGGCCTGGGGCACTTCTCGCACTGCGAACATGAGATAGGGCAGAAGAAGGTCCCAGTCCCTCCCATCCTTAGACACCACTCTTTTCAGCATATTTTTTAACGTCTGGTTAAACCTCTCTACCAGGCCATCCGTTTGCGGATGATACACGGATGTCCGTAACTGTTTTATTTGGAGCAACTTACAGAGTTCCCTCATGACCTTGGACATAAATGGGGTCCCTTGGTCAGTTAGAACCTCCTTAGGCAGACCCACTCTAGAAAACATTTCCATTAACTCCTTAGCTATGAGTTTGGCTGACGTATGACGCAATGGCACCGCCGCCGGGTACCACGTGGCGTAGTCGAGGATGACCAGGATGTGCTGGTGCCCTCTAGCTGACTTCGGTACTGGGCCTATAAGATCCATAGCGATCCGCTCGAAGGGAACCTCAATAATCGGGAGAGGGACCAGAAGACTACGGAAATGTGGCTAGGGGCTGGTTATCTGGCAGGTTGGGCAAGACTTGCAAAACTCTTCTACCTCTCTGAACACACTGGGCCAGTAAAACCGCTGTAAAATCCGGTCCTGCGTTTTCTGCTGGCCCAGGTGTCCCCCAAGAACATGTTGGTGGGCTAATTTCAACACGAGCTTGCGATATGCCTGGGGCACCACCAGCTGTTCAATATGTTCACCCCGTAGTTTATTTACCCGGTACAGCATCTCCTGTTGAACCACAAAACGGGGGAACATAGATTCGGCCCCCGGTTGTTGCGGCTCACCCTCAACTACTACCACATTTTCCCAGGCTCGAGATAGAGTCGGATCCTGGTGTTGTGCTGTACCGAAATTATCCCTAGAGACATTGAGGTCTGCCAGCTCAGGACCCGGCGGCAAATCCTCTACGTCTCCCACCATCACACTTAACGGGGTTGTCTCCCCCTCTTCCACCGAAGTGGCGGTCACCCCTACTGCTGGTCCTTCTGACTCCGGTTCCCAAGGTTCTGGCCTCCCCCCTGAGTCAGGCCACTCTGCTAGGGGTACATCTGTCTCCCGGGTAACTTTCGTATCCGGCCAGAGTGCCGGGAACCCGGGGAAGTCTCTCCCAATGATCAATTCATATGGTAGCTTTGTGGCGACGGCCACCTCATGCATCCACCTGCCGGCCACCATTGACAGAGAGACCCGGGCGGTGGGATACTCCTTTAAGTCCCCATGTATGCAAACAACACCGACTTTTCGGCCAGTATACTCAGCCGGCCGCACCAGGGCAGCTCTTACCAGGGACACCAGGCTCCCTGAATCCAGCAGAGCCACCGCCAGAGTGCCCCCCACTTCCACCTGGCACAGGTGGCTATTGTCCATAGTCTCTGAAGTTCCTGTGGCACACAACATCCCGGCATATAATGAGTGGCGGAAGCCATAGTTGGTGTCCATGGGTTCCCCCCGATGGGGACAGTCCGCCCTTATGTGTCCAGGCTCCTGACAACGCCAGCAGACCACCGGGTTTGGGTCGGCAGGGGGTACATCCCGGGCGGGTCTAGCTGGCACCGGCCGCCGGGTCTGGGGCGGAGTTTTCCGGGGTTTGACTGGCCCCCTCCCAAAAGAACCCCCCTGTAGATTTCTGGTGGCCTCATAGCGCTCCACCAGGTCGACCATCTCCAGGGCATTATTCGGAGACACCTGGCCGATCCAGTGCTGGAGAGGGTACGGCAAAGCCCTCCAAAACACATCCGCCAACAGCCGATCCAACATAGCAGTGGGAGTCAACATGTCCGGCTGCAGCCATTTTTGCAAACGGTGCAGCAGATCATAATATTGTGGTCTAGCGGGTTCAGCCGGGTTAAATTCCCACCGATGCACCCTCTGGGCCCGGACCAATACATTCACCCCGAGTCTCGCCAGGATCTCACCTTTTACTGTCGGGTAGTCGGCCGCCTGATCATCGGGGAGATCAAACAATACTTGCTGGGGACCGGACGCTAGGAACGGAGCAACGACCTCAGCCCACTGGTCTCGGGGTAACTTTTCCCTCACGGCCACTTTTTCGAAGACCGCCAGATAGGTCTCGACGTCATCCGAGGGGGTCATCTTCGGAATCGCCGCGCGGACAGCTTTCCGGGCATCGTGGACATTCTGGGACGCTCCTGATGCCTGCAACGCCATCACATGTTGCAATAGCAGCTGGTTCGTTTCTTGTTGCTGCTTGTTAGCCTCCCGCTGCTGCAAGTTAGCCTCCACGAGGGCCTTCACGACCGCCTCCATTTTGTCAGGGGATATGGGTCGTAACCTTGTCGGCTTAATGTAGGACATGCACTTGTGCCCGGATAAACAAAAACTTTTCGGCCTTCAGGCCTGCCTCACTGCGTTTGCCCGCATCCGACACCAAATGTGGGGATTCGCTTTGGTAGGCAGGGTAAGCGGACGCAGTACAGAGGCAAAAACAAGGTTTAAATCAAAGTTCAGTGTTTATTCACACATAGCCAGAAAACAAGCCAAAAGAAAGCGTTCAGTCTTGGTGCCTGTTCACACCACACAAAGTTCACAGTGCAAAAAGACGTCACCTGGTCAGCAGATGGTTTCACCCAGAGTCCGCAGCAGTCTTTAGTGGCCTGTTTCCCCAGCCTATGGCTCACACAAACAGATCCCTCAGTGTCTCAGACCACAGACTCCTCAGCTCCTCTGTCATGGAGGATAATTCACCACCTGAACATGCTGGCTGGGTTTTTTATATTCCAGCCAAAACCCGGCCTGGAACCGTGGGGAACAGCCACCCACCCTGCTCTTTGGCTGCTCCCAATAAGAACCGGCCCGGATTGGCTTTACAGCCATTCTGACAGCTGAAGTGTCAGACTGCACTACAGAACTGACACTTCAGGAAGAAAATCCGGTTCTTACCTCACCGAGGCCAGGAACCTCGGTGACACGTATCTTCCGTCAAAGACGGCTCCTTGTTCCTTCTTACAGTATACAGTAAAATACAAATATGGCATATTCAGTCATAATAGCATATATACACTTCTCCCCCGCCCCCACGAGACATGTACACTGAGAAGCAAATCAAAACCTTAAACGTCTCATTAGAGACCCTCTCGGGGCTGCAGCATTACACCAGTCAGACCTCTGCCCACGGCACCCAGAAGTCCTATAAATGTCCATATGGACAATGTGCTCCAAAGTGTGCCTATCAATGTAAGATCCCTTTAGTGAAGGCCAGCAGGGGCTGCATACTCCAGAGCCATCGATCCAGGAACCTCATGTAGACTCAAATTTAGAAAGGCAGCTGCGCTTTAAGTATAACCCCCTCTCTAACCTGATAACTAAATTCAATCGTGTGATATACTCAGCAATGCCAGGGGGGGGGCCTGTATCCAGCTTGCGGCCAGGGTCTTCCTGATAAAGTATTCTGTGGACTACCTCAATGACAGGGGGCTGCAATTGATCTGAATCAAAGATACCCAGAAGACACAATTTACGAGCAGGAGTAAACCAAGCACAATATACATTAAGGTGACAATTGAGAGCAGTCCCACAACATGTGCTTTAAAGGGGTTATCTAACCTCTATAATGACACAGCCAATGCCCGGGCACCTCATATAGATCATACTTACCCCACTCCCTGGCACCCACATCGCTCCTGATCCCCGCTTTGCTGCTACTGCATCTCGCCGTCGCACGGATCAAAACATCTGGAGGGGCCAATAGCAGTGGGGGACGAGCCTCCCTAGCATTGGGGTTGATGCAGCGGAGGCCGTGTGGGGATCAGGAGCGATTTGGGTTTCGGGGAGCGAGGTAAGTATAATCTATATGAGGTGCCCGGGCATTGGGGGGGGGTCCTTATAGGGGTTGGATAACCCCCTTTAAGCCAACCTCCAGCTCTCCACAGTTTGGGCAGTTTGAATTTTCACTAATCCCTATTTTTAAAAGAAATAGTGGGGTTTTATAGACCATGTGAATGAGCACTATCTGCGACAGCCTGGCTACCTCGTTCAAAGACAGAGTTGGCGTCAAGAGAAGAGTCTCCTATTGTGCATCAATTAGAGATCCAACATCTTCCATTGTGACTTCACCCCTAGAGGGGAGGCTTTTAAAAACTCTCCATGAAGGGATTGTTAGACCCTAGAAATAGTATCCTTTACTGGGTTAGGCAGCGACAGCCCTCACGACAACTTATCTCTTTACAAAGTTTCATACTTGATCCTGCCAGTTTGTTTCTTCCAGAGCAGAAGGAAAACGATCTGTTGAGCTTTATGGAAATATCTCAGAGGAGTCCATATTGGTGAGTTATGGCTGTGGCATTAGGTTACCTCCGCCCACTGAGGATAAGGGTAATATGTGCCAGGCGGCTACAGCCTGAAGTTAGAGAATAATGGTATCATATATCTCTATATAGGTATGCAGATTAGAGGAGATTTCCACCCCCAGGTATTTGAAGGAGCTCACTACTTGTAAATTCGTATGGGACAGAGACAAATCCTGCGGGATTGGATCTAATAGCGTTATAAACGACTTATTCCAGTTAATAAGTAATCCTGAGTGTCCACCAAAGTCAGAGATTAGGGAAATAACGGAGACGGTTAGATCTCCCACGTATAAAAGCCCAAAAGCCCAAGTCATCTGCAGTGTAGTTCGGATCAAATATGCCAACAGCTTTATGGCGATGGTGGAGAGGAGATAGAGGGCACGCTTGCCGCATCCCTCTCTCCAGAACCAGTGGCTGGACCCACACACAGGAGGACCCTACCTGTGACTTAATAACGGTGACCAGCACTTCGGCCTTCAGTGAAATATCTCTGTGTGTGGAGAATAGTCCATCTCCTGCTGAGGCCAGTAAGTGCTGTATTAACAATTACTGAAATTCCCTCCAAGTATCTGCATTTTCCGTAGTGGGGCCTTCAGCGTATTTGTGCTCTGTAGTTAGTACCTGATTAGAAAGCTCTGCCGTGAACGCCTTCTTTTAGTCTTGTTGACATTAATACTTCTGAAGTATAACCCCTGACATCTGCCTTCCTTGCCCCAGACACGGACCCTATGTTACGTCCAAAAAACGCTGAGATAGTACTAGAGTCTCCGGAGCCAACATCCACCAACCGAAGCCAGATTGGATTTAAGCGCCACACTTGATTCTTGCCCCCCAGCGCTGCGATTCCCCCACACGCAGCTGCAGCAGAACTGGAGAATGATCAGAGATATTCAGAGGGAGACATCTTGCATTATGAACATTAGGGATGGGAGGGTAAGATGGAGAATTTTGGTAGGAGGAGTAACATGAGCATCTTCACCCTCCCTGATGTCACACCGGCCCACCTCTGGTGCGGAGGAAGCACGGTAAGCGGGGTGATCTGGGCTAGGTTTGTCTAGGGATCCGTCCATGTACACGTTAAAATCACCCACCATTAAGACCGGAGAGTCTGAATATTTGGCAGTAAATGTCAAAATCTCAGTAGAGTAGGGCAGAGGGACACACAAAGCCCACAATATAGATTTCAGTAGATATAAAGCTGCTCTCATTATCAATAAGTGTGTCCCTGGGTGCGAAATGGAGCTCTCTGTGCAACCCCCCAAGCAGGGTGGAGTACATGGAGCAGAACGCACGTGCTACCCACCATTTCTGTATCCAGTGTGTTTTGTCAGGTGTCAGACAAAAGATGGCCGGCTGATAGGACTGCAAAGAGTGGAATACAGCGTGTCGTTTGGAGGCCTGTCCCATAAGATATGTGTCAGCGCGCTGCACAACCCAAGAGGGCCCGCAGAAAGCCCCAACCAAACCCTGCGGCAAGAACCAATAGAAGGACAGTGATAGAAATGGTGACGTGACAGCAGCCTCGCAGATGAGGTGAGGACCAGAGAGGACTTTCAGGACCCACATAGTAGTCAAAATAACCAAGAGAAACCTGGAATCACTGTGGACAATCTAGGGAGGCCACGTGGTCCTCAAATGTTGCCATGGAGGATCCTTTAATGAACATCTAGCCATTGTGTTGCTGCCACCGGGGTGTCAAACATATGTACTTTGTCCATAGCTACCAAAAGCAGTCTGGCCGTAGCACTGAATAAGGCACAAGGACGCCTCAACCTCATATTTTTTGCTTACGGTAAATGCTGGTAATGAGGTCTTATCAGTCTATGGCGCTATAGACATGCATTACTTATCATATTTATCAGTCATTATGGTTTTCCAATTTGTCTGTAAAAAATTTTGTCTGTCCGTGATTTTGGGATAAGTTGTCCAGAAAAAAGAAAAATTGTGATTGGCAGCCCTGGTCTCGGTGGTGCCCCTGGAGGCGGAGGGCGGAAGGGCACGCGGTGGGCCGCTCAATAGCAGAGAGGAGAGAGCTTCTCCGTGCCAATTATATCAGCAAACCAGGATTCAAAGTAGGCGACAGCGCCACTTCCTTCTGCCCTGATCAATTATAATAACGTTTGGGGTCATTTATCACCAGTAGAACTGGCTTAGTTGCTGATAGCGACCAATCAGATTCCTCTTTTCATTTTTCATAACTCCTTAGGAGAATGAAAGGTTCAATCTGATCGGTTACAATGGGCGACTAAGCCAGTTCTACTTTATACCAGTTTAATAAATGACCCCAATTATTGCACCGCAGCCTGTTTTCAATATCATCAGATTTGGAGATGAGCCGTGGGACATCCATGTCACTTCCTCCGCCCTCTATTTCCCCAGTTCTCTCCTTTCCGTTTCTGATAAGCAGGACATCTTCCTTCAGCCGTCCCCTGAGATTAGGGTCGTATGGCCACAATCACATCTCTAATGGTGGAGTCTGGTAGGGGATTTGCTCCAGCGCCTGGCGCCACACTGGCCTCCATATCCATTGGCGGTGGTGAGCAGCAGGTGTTAGAGCCAGAGGCAGGAACGGGCTCGGTTTCAGTAATGTCCAGAGAGGATGCCGAGGAACGGGCGTACTTCTCCAGCTACAGTACCATGATGCTTGGCCGGCGTGGCTGCTCTCCTCCCCCTCCCTTTCTCTGGTATTGTGGTGCATCATGTCACCTCACGGATGTTCTGCACGGTGTAAGTAGCGATCCTACGCGGGGTGATGGAATATTAGTAGTTTTAACAGCAGGTTTGCAGGAGGTTCTCAGGAGACTTTGCCAGGAGCTCTATTCCATGCGTCTGCTCACACGTCCAGTCGGGATACGACCCCCTTCTCCTTCAATTTCAACAAAAAAAATCGGAAGCATCTCTAATCTGGTGAGCTGCAGCAGTGGGGACCACCCTAAAAAAAGGGCCTAAAAAATGCAATTGTTCTCCACAGGTGAACCACTAACATCTTAGGGATTTTTGGGATCATATAAAACTGGGGTTTGCTTGGAGGCAACTTTAAGACAATCGCCCATCTTCTCATCAATGATCCCACGGATCTCCCTCAAGGTAGCACATTTGTCGGGCACTTATTCTAAGCCAATTAGCAGGTACCAAATGGATGGGAACAATATGGAAGGAGGTGGGTGAGCGGTCTCTGGTGTAGGTGGGCTCTGTATGACGATGGCTCTCCTACTGGGTGCTCGTGGAATACTCTATGGAGATGGGCAGCGCCTAGTGATCAGCGGGGAGCATGTCTGACTGCAGGATTAATAGATTCCACACCCAATGACTGGGGAAGCCAGGCCAGGGTGAGTCCTACCCATGGTTCCCCAGCTGAGGACTGATGAAGGAGCAGAAGATACTGGCACCGGCCCGGTGTCCAGTCAGGTGGCTCCATTTTGAGACATGGAATTTAGAACCGGAGGCAGATTTCTCAACGTATTTACAAAGAGTTTTACAAAACACCTGCATCACTTTTTCCGAGACAAACTATTATGTAGAGCAAGCATGTCAAACTCAAAGGCTAACATGGGCCAAAAAAACAAAATTTAAGTTTATGTGGGCCGCATAAAAAAAAAACGCCTGGCCGTGCGGAGGCGTGCGGATCCGTCCAGACTTACAATGGAAGTCAATGGGGACGGATCCGTTTGAAGATGACACAATATGGCTCAATCTTCAAACGGATCCGTCCCCCATTGACTTTCAATGTAAAAGTCTGGACGGATCCGTTCAGGCTACTTTCACAGTTAGAATTTTTTTTACAATATAATGCAGACGGATCCGTTCTGAACGGATCCACCGTCTGCATTATATGAGCGGATCCGTCTCAGACGGATCCGCTCTGAACGCAAGTGTGAAAGTAGCCTTAGGGGCGAGAACCTGGGATCTTTCATCCCTTGTCCTATTCAGCTCTATCAGGGTGAATAGGACTTCACACTGTCCCTGCTGCTCTGTGCCTTGTGCACACAGCATCAGGGATGTTACCATGGCAACCAGGGCTTCTGTAGCGTCCTGGCTGCCATGGTAACTGATCGGAGCCCCCAGGCTTACACAGCTGGGGCTCCGATCAGAAGCTGCCACTGCACCACCAATGAGGGGGAGGGGAGAGGTCCCTGTGGCCACTGCCACCAATGATTTCAATACTGGGGGGGTTGAGAGGGGCTGGCGCACTGTGCCACCAATGATTTTAATGGGATGGGGGGGTTGAGGGGGGGGGGGGGGGGCACACTGCACCACCAATGATAAATTACCCCTTTATACAGGAGGCGGGTACTGGCAGATCAGCAGTTAACCCCTTAGGTGCGGCACCTAAGGGGTTAACTGCCTCTGATCGCAGCTCCCTGTCAGGGGCAGGGTGCCGGCAATGCGATTCTGCTGCCGGCACCTGCCTCCTGTATTGTGTTAAACTTCTTTCACTATCAGGCCACACAGAGCGGCGCCCAGCGATGTCTCAGCACTCACCATTAGTCCTGGGCGCCGCTCCGTTCGCCTGCAGTGCTCCATTACTGTCTCCTCTCCTGCTCCACATGCTGCTGATTACTATCGGAGCGATGGGAGGAGACATCAGCTTCACTAGAGGGCGTTCCTTCTTCCTGGCTGTAGCGCTGTCCAATCGCAGCGCAGGGAGAAGGAACGCCCACTAGTGAAGCTGATGTCTCCCCCCATCGCTCCGATAGTAAGCAGCATGTGGAGCAGGAGAGGAGACAGTAATGGGGCACTGCGGGCGAACGGAGCGGCGCCCAGGACTAATGGTGAGTGCTGGGCGCCGCTCTGTGTGGAAATAGTCCAATCATTGGTGGCGCAGTGCGCCCCCCCCTCCTCCCCCCCCTCCTCCCCCCCCCCTTTATTCTCATTGGTGGCGCAGTGCGCCCGCCCCTCCTCCCCCCCTCTATTCTCATTGGTGGCGCAGTGCGCCCGCCCCTCCTCCCCCCCCTCTCTTCTCATTGGTGGCAGCGGCAGCAGCACAGGGGGAGGGAGGACAGCTTCCTTCTCCCCGTGCTGCTGAGAGAACATGAGCGCGCCGATAGCAGCGCGCTCATGTTCAGAAATACTTGCCGGGCCGCAAAGATATTCATTGCGGGCCGCATGCGGCCCGCGGGCCGCATGTTTGACACCCATGATGTAGAGGAAGGAAACTGGGATCTGAGGAAGGAGGAAGATTGGCCATTACACAAGTCTTCTAGGAATCCTATTACACAACACCCTCTGCCTCAGGCATCACAGCCAAAGCCACTAATTAGGAACCAAATAAAGTTGGAAGGGAAATAGCTCACCTCCTCGCGATCCACCCTTCAAAAATGCATAAGATATCTGGTACTAGAAGACTGGCACACTAAACAAATGGGACATAATGGACAAGTTCGAACCACAATTAATTTATTGTACACACAGAAATAATAACATAAAGATAAAAATATAATGTTAAAATGTTAATAAAAATTAATAAATGAAAGGTACCTGGAAATCCAAAATGTTGCACAATGTTGCGGTAAGTATCAACATTTTAACATTATATTTTTATCTTTATTTTATTCTTTCTCTGTGTGTACAATAAATTCATTGTTGTTCGGACTTGTCCATTATGTCCCATATGTTTAGTGTGCCAGTCTTCTAGTACCACTAAATAAGGAGCGTTTGGATGATATTTCCATCTTCCCATAGAATTTTCTGACACACGGAGAGTTCTGTACGGTCACAAAACCTGGATACAGATAGATAGATATGAGATAGATAGATAATAGATAGATAGATAGATAGATAATAGATAGATAATAGATAGATAGATAATAGATAGATAATAGATAGATAGATAATAGATAGATAATAGATAGATAGATAATAGATAGATAATAGATAGATAATAGATAGATAATAGATAGATAATAGATAGATAGATAGATAGATAGATAGATAGATAGATAGATAGATAGATAATAGATAGATAGATAATAGATAGATAATAGATAGATAATAGATAGATAGATAATAGATAGATAATAGATAGATAGATAATAGATAGATAATAGATAGATAGATAATAGATAGATAGATAGATAGATAGATAATAGATAGATAGATAGATAATAGATAGATAGATAATAGATAGATATGAGATAGATAGATAGATAGATAATAGATAGATAGATAATAGATAGATAGATAATAGATAGATATGAGATAGATAGATAGATAGATAGATAGATAATAGATAGATAGATAATAGATAGATAGATAATAGATAGATAATAGATAGATAGATAATAGATAGATAGATAGATAGATAATAGATAGATAGATAATAGATAGATAGATAATAGATAGATAATAGATAGATAGATAGATAGATAGATAATAGATAGATAGATATGAGATAGATAGATAATAGATAGATAGATAATAGATAGATAATAGATAGATAGATAATAGATAGATAGATAGATAGATATGAGATAGATAGATAGATAGATAGATAGATAGATAGATAATAGATAGATAGATAGATAATAGATAGATAATAGATAGATAATAGATAGATAGATAATAGATAGATAATAGATAGATAGATAGATATTAGATAGATAGATAGATAATAGATAGATAGATAGATAGATAGATAGATAGATAATAGATAGATAATAGATAGATAGATAGATATTAGATAGATAGATAATAGATAGATAGATAGATAATAGATAGATAATAGATAGATAATAGATAGATAGATAATAGATAGATAATAGATAGATAGATAGATATTAGATAGATAGATAGATAATAGATAGATAGATAGATAGATAGATAGATAATAGATAGATAGATAGATAATAGATAGATAATAGATAGATAATAGATAGATAGATAGATAATAGATAGATAGATAGATAATAGATAGATAGATAATAGATAGATAGATAGATAGATATGAGATAGATAGATAGATAGATAGATAGATAGATAGATAGATAATAGATAGATAGATAGATAATAGATAGATAATAGATAGATAATAGATAGATAGATAGATAGATAGATAGACAGACAGCAGCACAAGTCAAAATTGGTTCAAAAGGGGGTGCAATCCCTCCAGGCCATGGACAATTGAGCCTATAGATATCCGAAGAAATAAATGGAGGCAGCACTCCAAAATGGTGGGCCGCTTTATTCACCCAACTCACAACGTTTCAGCCCAACACAATGAGGCCTTTCTCAAGCAATGTGACCGGTGCACAAAGTTCACATATAAAGAACAAGTGGGAGGGATCATAATCAATAATCAATGATCACAAACATAATTATGATAAAAATCCGATACAGATCAAACAGTGCAGATGATAAATAATACAACGTCATTTCATGTAGTGTGAGTCCTGTGTGTAATAGTTGTATACAGAGGGTAGCACAGACCTAGCGGCACTCAGAGTTCCCTAATCACCTGTATACCAGCATTGACAAGGTCATCCTAATGGAGATGTGCGTCTCATGTGAATACATTCAGTGGGTCTGCTCTGTATGACTGCGCATGCTTCGCTCCGGCCCTTGTGCTGAGGGCAATCAGTTAGTATCTGGAGTGGATTATGCACATGACTATGAAGCCATAGGTCACGTGCAGGCGCCGCTACTACGTCCCAGGAGGTGCATAAGCTCCTACATATAGGCAACAGTCAGCGCATGCGCCATTATTTGCCCATCTTGCCAGCACTAGTTGTCCCGTCATCGGAGTGACACCAATGTACGGCACTGGTAGGTGATGGCCACTACAAGAAAGAAAGAGACAAAGAACAATAATGAAAAACGTCTTTATGCGGATGTCATGTAAATAAACAGATTCTGCGGCAATTAATGGGGCGGGTTATTCAAAGCACATCGTAAATGTGATATTTATAATATATAATGTGTCAGATTCAGGAGCAAAAAACTATACCCCTATACGGTAACAATGGTGTTAGAACATCAGGCACTATTACACCAGAGGGTATATCAGATGTCCAAAGCTGGCAACCCTGTCATCATGGTCAATGACAAGGGTTGGCAACTGTGGTGTCCTTGCCGGAAGCATCTTCAGTGCTACAGCCGACAACCACAACCCAGCTGGACCCCGAAACGCTATCATGGCCTTTAAATAAATGAGAACAATTTTCCATTAGAGACCGCCTCAGTTCACACCTCAAACGGGCAATTACGTATAAAAATGGCCCAGCAGAAGACGTAGAATGACGGGTCAGTAAATCTAATCCAAAGAAAGCTAAAGAAATATACAAATAGAAAGAATTGTAATATGGAAAATATTGTATACTAGTGGCTCCCCTGTCATCATGGAATGGGCGCTCTGTGTCCAACCGATTCGCCCAATCAGATATGTATTAATTGGCAGTTAGTATAAGGGCAGGCACTCGTCACCCGGAAACAATCGGAAAGTGTATGGTAATAGCACAGCAAAGGAATTCATAAATATAAAATACTAGCAGAAGGACGCGGCTTTGCACGGGTATATTTCATCTACTTCATTTTATGTTTCTGTGTGTCGTAAAAAAATATCAACAGTTTCCCCCATAACCGTGACCTCCACAGTGTCCACCCCTTTAACTGTGACTTTCACTGTGAATGCCCCTTTAGGCAGTAAAGAAATATGGCTGGGTTGTTATGGAAACCTGGAGTAAAACTGTGTTTATGGCAGTTGGGATTTGAAGAGAAAGAATTGCAGGCTTGTATTTGGGGTGGGGTGGGTTCATTTTTGGGGAATATCTCAGGAACGGTACGTCCTAGAGAGCTGAGACCCAGTCTAAAACCTCCCCGGACACCTGATGTACCTGTGTGCCAAATTTGGTGAAGATCGGTCCAGTAATTTGGTCACGCATAAAGAACGTCTAGATAGACAGACAGACAGAAACTCATATATAAGAGATATACAGGGTCGGCCATTTATATGGATGCACCTTACTAAAATGGGAATGGTTGGTGATATTAACTTCCTGTTTGTGGCACATTAGTATATGTGAGGGGGAAAACTTTTCAAGATGGGTGGTGACCATGGCGGCCATTTTGAAGTCAGTAATTTTGAATCCAACTTTTGTTTTTTCAATAGGAAGATGGTCATGTGACACATCAAACTAATTGGGAATTTCTCAAGAAAAACAATTGTGTTTGGTTTTAACGTAACTGTATTCTTTATTCTTTCATTACAAGTTTCTGACCACTTATAAAATGTGTTCAATGTGCTGCCCATTGTGTTGGATTGTCAATGCAACCCTCTTCTCCCACTGTTCACACACTGATAGCAACACCACAGGAGAAATGCTAGCACAGGCTTCCAGTATCCGTAGTTTCGGGTGCTGCACATCTCGTATCTTCACAGCATATGCAGCACCTGAAACTACGGATACTGGAAGCACACCATTGTTTTTCTTGTGAAATTCCCAATAAGTTTGATGTGTCACATGACCCTCTTCCTATTGAAAAAACAAAAGTTGGATTCAAAATGGCTGACTTCAAAATTGCCGCCATCACCACCCATCTTGAAAAGTTTCCCCCCTCACATATACTAATGTGCCACAAACAGGAAGTTAATATCACCAACCATTCCCATTTTATTAAGGTGTATCCATATAAATGGCCCACCCTGTATATACAATGTAAACCCACTAGAGCTGCGGTCCCCAATCGCCGGGCCACGGCACAGGACCGGACCGTGGAAGATTGTTTGCCGTGCCGTGGCAATCAGGGGTAGATAACGTCACTTTGGGGTGGTGATAGGGGTCGCTGCATATCTTAAGTAGCACTTGGGCCCAGGAGCTTCAGCTCCACCTCTGCTGGGACCCTCACCTAGTGCCTATTCATATTACCACATCTCCTTCTCATTGTAGGACAGAAGAGCCCAGGTCCGTCCTCCTCCCCAGAGAAACAGCACCACCCCTGCCAAAGTGACTGAGAGACAGGACATATCAGGGGACCACATGAACTGCCCACCCCCTTTTAGGGACCCCATAGAAGCTGTAGGGGTTCCTTTTACAATCTGGTTAGCCAGAAGAGTTTCACACTATGGACTTTCTGAACGGCCCTCACACGTATAAGTACAACGTCATGGACAGGTGGAGCACATCGTTTGTCACCGCTCCAGGGTTATGACACAGATACAACAAAGGAGTGCCGCACATTGGGCGTGAAATGAGGCCTGTAGATAAGGACAGGAATAGAACAGATCTGCTCCACGAGTCAAACGTTTATATGTGTCAATAAGTGGCTGACAACTGCAGCCAAGCTGACAACCTGCCAGGATTCTGGTCTGTCTAAAAACCCACTGGCATAACAGTGGTGACTGTGTGGTCATAGCCCATGGGTGACAAACCTATAATACGTGTTTTAAAGTGAGAATTTTCCTCGCGGGGGTTAAGGAGGTGACTTGACCAGCTTGTCAGATGTTGATATCTTGTCATTGTCCTGATAATCTGGTGACAACCAGAGCGCGATGCCGACATCTGCCACCTAGACTGTCTTCCATTTTAGGACTGAAATCCTCAAGGTATTATAGACAAGATGCCTTGTAGGGTGAATTGGAAAGAGAGGAAGGGGAGTTGTACTTCACGTGACCCCTCTCTCAGCACAGAGTTTAGCTGGTCTGTTCTGAAAAAGTGCTTAAACGGGTTATACAACCCCTATCTGGCAGCCATAAAAGGAGTGGAGGTGTGGTCCATTACATTGGTGTCTTGTGGCTGAGCCGTATTGCGGAGTGGCGGTCCTTTTTACCGGTAGAAAGCACATGGGTGATTGAGTTAGAAATGGGGAGGTGTTTGATCTTAGATGTCCTCATGAAGGGACAGGAGCTTTGTTTAATTAACATCTATGGTCCCCAAACCAGGTGGGATCGGAAGCGTCACTTTATGAGGATTAAACCTTTCCTTTTTACGAGTCGGCAGGTGGTCTTTGGCAGAGACTTCAATACAGTCACAAGGTCCCAAGACCGGGGAGGCGCCAGAGACAGACTGGCTTATGATAGCATAACACTGAATAGTATAGCTAGTGAGGCTTGTCTGGTGGATGTCCATATCGGGCACACCCCAGGCCATGCGGGGTATACTTACTACAGAGGTAGTCAGATTAGGTCCAGAATAGATAGGTTTTATTTGAAGGAGGAGACTACTTTCTCGCCTTTAAAGTTGTAGAAATAGAATTCTCTGATCACTATTTAATTATTTTCTCTTTGAACATTGCAGAATCCCCCCAAATGGGACGAGGTTATTGGAAGCTGAATTCAGCCCTCCTGGAGGAAGCAGATGTGAGACAATCCTTTGAGGACTTCCTTCAAAGTCAGGTAGAGTTGCTGGACCTCTGTGACACTAAGTCTGAGTGGTGGGAGATATTCAAAGATCGGGTAGTAAAATTCTTCCGCCAGCTCTCGAGCCTCAGGTCCCTGGACAGGTAACGCCTGTATCAGGGTCTGAGGAGGAAACTCGAGCATTTGGTCTCGACTGGAAGTAGCCGAGAGGATATCTCCAGGGTGAAATCTTTGCTCAAGAGGTGCCAGTACAATAGGCACACATCTTTGGTTTTTGAGAAGGATTTCGGGAAGTACCGCTCACCCCTGACCCTTACAGAAACTGTAAGATGTCAGTGAGTTGTAAGTTGGTAACAGGACTGGTCGATGGTACAAGATCTCTGGATAGGTCCAGATCAGGGATCCCTGAAATCGTTAGTACTTTTACTCATGCCTCTTGGGGAAGAAGGATCTGAATCGGGACAGGATGTCAGCTTTCCTGGCTGAAACCATCCCTGAGTCAGGAGTAGACCTCTCTCTTTGCGTTTTGGTGGAGGAGATCAGAGAAGAGGAATTCATCCTGGCGATCGAAGGGCTCGCCCTCAAGAAGTCGCCAAGCCCAGATGGCTTAACACTAGAGTTGAGCGAACACCTGGATGTTCGGGTTCGAGAAGTTCGGCCGAACTTCCCGGAAATGTTCGGGTTCAGGATCCGAACCCGACCCGAACTTCGTCCCGAACCCGAACCCCATTGAAGTCAATGGGGACCCAAACTTTTCGGCACTAAAAAGGCTGTAAAACAGCCCAGGAAAGGGCTAGAAGGCTGCAAAAGGCAGCAACATGTAGGTAAATCCCCTGCAAACAAATGTGGATAGGGAAATTAATAAAAATAAAAATAAAATAAATAAAAATGAACCAATATCAATTGGAGAGAGGTCCCATAGCAGAGAATCAGGCTTCACGTCACCCACCACTGTAACAGTCCATTGTCAGATATTTAGGCCCCAGCACCCAGGCAGAGGAGAGAGGTCCCGTAACAGAGAATCTGGCTTCATGTCAGCAGAGAATCAGTCTGCATGTCATAGCAGAGAATGAGGCTTCACGTCAGCCACCACTGCAACAGTCCATTGGCATATATTTAGGCCCAGCACCCAGGCAGAGGAGGGAGGTCCCGTAACAGACAATCTGGCTTCATGTCAGCAGAGAATTAGTCTGCATGTCATAGCAGAGAATCAGGCTTCACGTCAGCCACCACTGTAACAGTCCATTGGCATATATTTAGGCCCCGGCACCCAGACAGAGGAGAGGTTCATTCAACTTTGGGTAGCCTCGCAATATAATGGCAAAATGAAAATAAAAATAGGATTGAATGAGGAAGTGCCCTGGAGTCCAATAATATATGGTTAAGGGGAGGTAGTTAATGTCTAATCTGCACAAGGGACGGACAGGTCCTGTGGGATCCATGCCTGGTTCATTTTTATGAACGTCAGCTTGTCCACATTGGCTGTAGACAGGCGGCTGCGTTTGTCTGTAATGACGCCCCCTGCCGTGCTGAATACACGTTCAGACAAAACGCTGGCTGCCGGGCAGGCCAGCACCTCCAAGGCATAAAAGGCTAGCTCTGGCCACGTGGACAATTTAGAGACCCAGAAGTTGAATGGGGCCGAACCATCAGTCAGTACGTGGAGGGGTGTGCACACGTACTGTTCCACCATGTTAGTGAAATGTTGCCTCCTGCAAACACGTTGCGTATCAGGTGGTGGTGCAGTTAGCTGTGGCGTGTTGACAAAACTTTTCCACATCTCTGCCATGCTAACCCTGCCCTCAGAGGAGCTGGCCGTGACACAGCTGCCTTGGCGACCTCTTGCTCCTCCTCTGCCTTCGCCTTGGGCTTCCACTTGTTCCCCTGTGACATTTGGGAATGCTCTCAGTAGCGCGTCTACCAACGTGCGCTTGTACTCGCGCATCTTCCTATCACGCTCCAGTGCAGGAAGTAAGGTGGGCACATTGTCTTTGTAGCGTGGATCCAGCAGGGTGGCAACCCAGTAGTCCGCACAGGTTAAAATGTTAGCAACTCTGCTGTCGTTGCGCAGGCACTGCAGCATGTAGTCACTCATGTGTGCCAGGCTGCCCAGGGGTAAGGACAAGCTGTCCTCTGTGGGAGGCGTATCGTCATCGTCCTGCCTTTCCCCCAGCCACGCACCAGTGATGGGCCCGAGCTGCGTTGGGTGCCACCCCGCTGTGACCATGCTTCATCCTCATCCTCCTCCACCTCCTCCTCATCCTCGTCCTCCTCGTCCTCCAGTAGTGGGCCCTGGCTGGCCACATTTGTACCTGGCCTCTGCTGTTGCAAAAAGCCTCCCTCTGAGTCACTTCGAAGAGACTGGCCTGAAAGTGCTAAAAATGACCCCTCTTCCTCCTCCTCCTCCTCCTCCTGGGCCACCTCCTCTTCCATCATCGCCCTAAGTGTTTTCTCAAGGAGACATAGAAGTGGTATTGTAACGCTGATAACCGCGTCATCGCCACTGGCCATGTTGGTGGAGTACTCGAAACAGCGCAACAGGGCACACAGGTCTCGCATGGAGGCCCAGTCATTGGTGGTGAAGTGGTGCTTCTCCGCAGTGCGACTGACCCGTGCGTGCTGCAGCTGAAACTCCACTATGGCCTGCTGCTGCTCGCACAGTCTGTCCAGCATGTGCAAGGTGGAGTTCCACCTGGTGGGCACGTCGCATATGAGGCGGTGAGCGGGAAGGCCGAAGTTACGCTGTAGCGCAGACAGGCGATCAGCAGCAGGATGTGAACGCTGGAAGCGCGAACAGACGGCCCGCACTTTATGCAGCAGCTCTGACATGTCGGGGTAGTTGTGAATGAACTTCTGCACCACCAAATTCAGCACATGCGCCAAGCAAGGGATGTGCGTCAAATTGGCTAGTCCCAGAGCTGCAACCAGATTTCGCCCATTATCACACACCACCAGGCCGGGCTTGAGGCTCACCGGCAGCAACCACTCGTCGGTCTGTTGTTCTATACCCCGCCACAACTCCTGTGCGGTGTGGGGCCTGTCCCCCAAACATATGAGTTTCAGAATGGCCTGCTGACGTTTACCCCGGGCTGTGCTGAAGTTGGTGGTGAAGGTGTGTGGCTGACTGGATGAGCAGGTGGAAGAAGAGGAGGAGGAAGCCGAGAAGGAGGAGGTGGCAACAGGAGGCAAAGAATGTTGCCCTGCGATCCTTGGCGGCGGAAGGACGTGCGCCAAACAGCTCTCCGCCTGGGGCCCAGCCGCCACTACATTTACCCAGTGTGCAGTTAGGGAGATATAGCGTCCCTGGCCGTGCTTACTGGTCCACGTATCTGTGGTTAGGTGGATCTTGCTACAGATGGCGTTGCGCAGTGCACACTTGATTTTATCGGATACTTGGTTGTGCAGGGAAGGCACGGCTCTCTTGGAGAAGTAGTGGCGGCTGGGAACAACATACTGTGGGACAGCAAGCGACATGAGCTGTTTGAAGCTGTCTGTGTCCACCAGCCTAAATGACAGCATTTCATAGGCCAGTAGTTTAGAAATGCTGGCATTCAGGGCCAGGGATCGAGGGTGGCTAGGTGGGAATTTACGCTTTCTCTCAAATGTTTGTGAGATGGAGAGCTGAACGCTGGCGTGTGACATGGTTGAGACGCTTGGTAACCTCCTGTTCAGTCTGCACACTGCAGAAAGACGCAGCAGTTGGCACCTGTGTTTCGTCATCATCAGAGACATGCTGAGGTGGTATTCCCATGTCCTCATCATCAGGAAACATAAGTGGTTGTGCGTCAGTGCATTCTATGTCTTCCACCGCTGGGGAAGGGCTGGGTGGATGCCCTTGGGAAACCCTGCCAGCGGAGTCTTCAAACAGCATAAGAGACTGCTGCATAACTTGAGGCTGAGACAGTTTCCCTGGTATGCATGGGGGTGATGTGACAGACTGATGGGGTTGGTTTTCAGGCGCCATCTGTGCGCTTTCTGCAGAAGACTGGGTGGGAGATAATGTGAACGTGCTGGATCCACTGTCGGCCACCCAATTGACTAATGCCTGTACCTGCTCAGGCCTTACCATCCTTAGAACGGCATTGGGCCCCACCAAATATCGCTGTAAATTCTGGCGGCTACTGGGACCTGAGGTAGTTGGTTCACTAGGACGTGTGGATGTGGCAGAACGGCCACGTCCTCTCCCAGCACCAGAGGCTCCACCAACACCACCACGACCATGTCCACGTCCGCGTCCCTTACTAGATGTTTTCCTCATTGTTATCGTTCACCACAACAACAAAAATATTATTTGGCCCAATGTATTGTATTCAAATTCAGCGGGATATAAATTGTAGGCCTAGTATTTAGGCGCTGGGTGACCGGTATGGATTTACTGACAGAATTAGACTTGGAAATGCACAGTAGCGTGTGTGTGAAGTTATTCTGAATGACCCTATGTGCACCTTGAATATTATATACCCTTTTAGGGATAGATTACAAATAGCTCTGATACAGCAGAAACCACTAAATTATGAAATTGCTAAATTGGGAATTGTATTTCAACCCAGAACAAAAAATGTGCTTTGACGGACACTAAATAACTTTCCCAGCCACAACAGGACAGCGGTAACGACAGATTTAGCGGGATATAAATTTGAGGCCTAGTATTTAGGCGCTGGGTGACAGGTATGGGTTTAGTGACAGAATTAGACTGGGATATGGCCAAAAAATAACCACACTATTGCTGGTTAAATGCACTTGGTGACGGGCGCAGCTTGCCCCTGATGTAGTATATGGCCAAAAAATGAACAGACTATTGCTGGTTAAATGCACTTGGTGTGACAGCTTCACCCTGATGTAGGCTTTAGCCAAAAAACAACCACACCATTGAGGGTTAAATGCACTTGGTCGCAGCTTGGATGCACTTGGTCGCAGCACCGCACAAGACACAAAATGGCCGCCGATCACCCCAGAAAAAAGTGACTGACAAACGGTCTGGGCAGCCTAAAAACAGTGAGCAATTGAGGATCAGCAGCTCAATGATCCACAGCTGCAGATCGATCAGTTAATCAAGTCCTTTGGAGGAGTTAATCTGCCTAATCTCGCCCCCTACTGTCGCAGCCGCAACCTCTCCCTACACTAATCAGAGCGCTATGTGACTCCAGCTTAAATAGAGGCTGGGTCACATGGTGCTCTGGCCAATCACAGCCATGCCAATAGTAGGCATGGCTGTGACGGCCTCTTGGGGCAAGTAGTATGACGCTTGTTGATTGGCTGCTTTGCAGCCTTTCAAAAAGCGCCAAGAAAGCGTCACAAAAGCGCCAAGAAAGCGACGAACACCGAACTCGAACCCGGACTTTTACGAAAATGTCCGGATTCGGGTCCGTGTCACGGACACCCCAAAATTCGGTACGAACCCGAACTATACAGTTCGAGTTCGCTCATCCCTAATACTGACATGTACTAATTACCGGAATTTAAAGTTATGAGGGAGGTTTTAATAGCATATAGGACAATGGCAAAAATGATACAAAGTCTCCCTTTACAGTCTGGGCTGGAGAAATAGGACTAACAGTATGGGATTCTGATATCTTTATGTAAAATATCTGCCATTTATCCGAGTCCTTAAATATCGAATTAAACCCTCAAAAGAGTAAAGATCTATTATGGGTTCATGACCTCCCGTATACTTGGTCTAGGAGGGGGTATAAATACCCCAAGCGTATACTCATATTGAGCGAACCCTCTGAATCCAAGTTTAGTGTATTGTACCTGTAATAGTATTCCGTTCAAAATAATCGAAGTCCCGACGCATGCGCAAAAGAGCGTTCTCAAGCCCGATATTGAAAGTTCTGGCGCATGCCCAGAGATAATCAGGAACCAGACAAGCTGAAGTCTAAGGAAAAGCGCAAGCGCATAGGGATCCTCGGGATTGACCCCCATCAGGTGACATCATAATGAAGAGACGGAGCGGTGATTTGCCAGAGTGACGCTCACAACACGAATACTGAGATCCTGATGGGGTAAGATGGTCTTTTGGCCCCAGGATTACAAAGCACATCTGTAGCTCCATCCCCCGAAGACGCCGCCGTGTGCGGTGAAACATGGCGGGGGAGCTGCGTCGTATCACATTTTAGGAATATGTTAGGGATAGTGGATCTGTAGCACCGCGATCCGCAGACGCAGCGCGCATCAGCTCTTATCACAAGGGTAGCGCTGATATAGAATAGAATGGAACACTATTCCAGCAGGATCATTTAAACTATCGGCCAGCATAGCTGAAAGGTCGATCTGCCGACATATCGATTGAATGATGGTTTACAGTCTGGCGAGAGATAACACCAGCTGAGAACCTAATGTGAAACTTCATGCCAGCGGCAAGTTTTAGGAGATACATTATATCAAACGGAATAAACATCATAAAAGGATACAACGCTCACATTGCGAGTATATAGTGTCGGAGTGTCACCTCTTGTTCTCTATTCCCCTCCTTATATATTTGTAGCACTCTCAGCAGAGTCTTTTTGTTTCCTCTGTGTGTTATGTATGTGAATAAATAATAAAAGTTATGTTTTAACAAAATAGACCAAAAACAGGAATTTTTAGTCTTAGGACTATTGGATTATAATTAGGTCCCTAAAAACTCTCTGTCCCTCTACAGACCCTGTCTTTACAGACCTCTCCGTCCTCTACCGTTAAATTGTTTTGATGAAAAACATTCTTTATAGTTTGCACCACTTTCTTGAACTCATGGTTCCCCAACTGTTGGGAAATGACAACCCCAAGCAGGTCAAAACAGGACATACTGAGAGTTATAGTTTCCCAACAGTTAGAGAGCCACAGGTTGGACATCACTGGTTGGCCTCATTCAGTTTCTATGCATGTTCTCATACATGGGAAATATGCTGATGGCTCAACCTCATTCACAGCGTACAGAGCTCGGGTTAGAGATATGCCGGATATGTGAGAGAGGAGGAACCACATTGTGGGTCAAGGATACTGTATTTAGAGACAAAAGGAAATAAAACCATCAAAAACTGTGTCTAGAAATTAGAGACCACCCATTGTCCTGCAGAGCTGGGGTCATAGGGTCCATAGTATGTTCTCCTCATGTTCTTGTAGGTTTCCTCACACACAACGCGAAAATACTAAGAGGTTAATCATCCCTAGGGAGCCTAGATTGTGAGCTCCACTGCGGACAAGAACTGAAGTGAATGGTGACCATCTCTGTGCAGGGCTCTGGACTATGTTGGCTCTATATTGCAAGAAGGAAATAAGCAGCAGCTATGGAACTGACCGGGTGACACATTCACAGCCTGTCCTATGTGATCAAATATTTACCCTATATCGTCCCTAATAAAGGTCACAATGGGAACTATCCCCGAGGAAACATTTCTCTATGAATGCAGATTACATGTAAAATATAATTGTCCTTTAGAGGAGGAATGTACGGTATGGCGGCTATAAGAGAAGACCGGCGCCCACATACATGGAAGTATCTTTGAAGTCACACCAGCCAGTTATCAGAACATCACACCCTTTCTGCAAGGTCAGTGATTCACCTGTATTTTCCCACAAGGATTTCCACATAAGCCATAAAACTTGTACTTCAACTAAACAGACATCCCGGAGGCGGTGAGCTTGTTTTCTTGGAGGGAAGGGGTTCTTACGAGCAAAGTTCTTTTATTGCTTTCTCATTCTGTAGCGCACACTACCAAAGTATCCAGATCCTTCACACTCAACTCCATTCCTGATCCGGGAGACTTTAGTCAATTCTCCACCCTGATCTCTAGAACAAAGGTAGAAAGAAAACGTGCAATATGGGCAGTAAGTAGGAACAAGGTCAATGCCTGCTGCCCGTGGACCACCAGGGAGTCTACCAGCATATTCCCCTTAGACTACCAAAGATACTGACATTTCACCATAGACCACAGGGGACAATGCCATTAGATCTTTCACCAAGGATCACCAGGGGTACTGCAATCAGCAAAACACAAAATGCTCCATCAGCAGAATACAGAATACCCCATCAGCAGAATACAGAATGCTCCATCAGCAGAATACAGAATACACCATCAGCAGAATACAGAATACTCCATCAGCAGAACATAGAATACTCCATCAGCAGAATACAGAATACCCCATCAGCAGAATACAGACTACTCCATCAGCAGAACATAGAATACTCCATCATCGGAATACAGAATGCTCCATCAGCAGAATAGAGAACACTACATCAGCGGAATACAGAATGCTCCATCAGCAGAATACAGAATGCTCCATCAGCAGAATACAGAATACCCCATCAGCAGAATACAGAATACCCCATCAGCAGAATACAGAATACTCCATCAGCAGAATACAGAATGCTCCATCAGCAGAATACAGAATGCTCCATCAGCAGAATACAGAATACCCCATCAGCAGAATACAGAATACCCCATCAGCAGAATACAGAATACTCCATCAGCAGAATACAGAATGCTCCATCAGCAGAATACAGAATACCCCATCAGCAGAATACAGAATACCCCATCAGCCGAATACAGAATGCTCCATCAGCAGAATACAGAATACCCCATCAGCCGAATACAGAATACCCCATCAGCAGAATACAGAATGCTCCATCAGCAGAACATAGAATACTCCATCATCAGAATACAGAATACTCCATCAGCAGAACATAGAATACTCCATCATCGGAATACAGACTACTCCATCAGCAGAATACAGAACAATACATCAGCGGAATACAGAATGCTGCATTAGCAGAATGCAGAATATTCTATAAGCAAAATACAGAATACTCAATCAGAATAATACAGAATGCTCCATCAGCAGAATACAGAATGCTCCATCAGCAGAATACAGAATACGCTATCAGCGGAATATTGAATACCCCATCAGCAGAATACAGAATACTCCATCAGCAGAACATAGAATACTCCATCATCGGAATACAGACTACTCCATCAGCAGAATACAGAACAATACATCAGAGGAATACAGAATACTCCATTAGCAGAATACAGAATACTTAATCAGCAGAATACAAAATCAGCAGAATACAGAATGCTCCATCAGCAGAATACAGAATGCTCCATCAGCAGAATACACTATCAGCAGAATACAGAATGCTCCATCAGCAGAATACAGAATACTCTATCAACAGAATACGCTATCAGCGGAATATTGAATACCCCATTAGCAGAACATAGAATACTCCATCATCGGAATACAGACTACTCCATCAGCAGAATACAGAACACTACATCAGCGGAATACAGAATGCTCCATTAGTAGAATGCAGAATATTCCATAAGCAAAATACATAATACTCCATCAGCAGAATACAGAATACTCCATTAGCAGAATACAGAATACTTCATCAGCAGGATACAGAATCAGCAGAATACAAAATACTCAATCAGCAGAATACAGAATACTCCACCAATAAAATACAAAATACTCCATTGGCACAATATTCCTTCAGCAGAATAAAGAATACTCCATATTACGCCGTATAGCTCTATGACATCAGATACTGGAATAGCTCCATGACATCAGATACTGGTATCGCTCCATGACATCAGATACTGGTATCGCTCCATGACATCAGATACTTGTATAGCTCCATGACATCAGATACTGGTATAGCTCCATGGCATCAGATACTGGTATAGCTCCATGACATCAGATACTTGTATAGCTCCATGAGATCAGATACTGATATAGCTCCATGAAATCAGATATTGGTAAAGCTCCATGGCATCAGATACTGGTATAGCTCCATGGCATCAGATACTGGTATAGCCCCATGGCATCAGATACTGGTATCGTTCCATGACATCAGATATTGGTATAGCTCCATGGCATTAGATACTGGTATAGCTCCATGATATCAGATACTGGTATAGCTCTATGACATCAGATACTGGAATAGCTCCATGACATCAGATACTGGTATCGCTCCATGGCATCAGATACTGGTATAGCTCCATGACATCAGATACTTGTATAGCTCCATGAGATCAGATACTGATATAGCTCCATGACATCAGATATTGGTAAAGATCCATGGCATCAGATACTGGTATAGCCCCATGGCATCAGATACTGGTATCGTTCCATGGCATCAGATACTGGTATAGCCCCATGGCATCAGATACTGGTATCGCTCCATGGCATCAGATACTGGTATCGCTCCATGGCATCAGATATTGGTATAGCTCCATCACATCAGATACCTGTATAGCTCCATGACATCAGATAGTTGTATAGCTCTATGGCATAAGATACTGGTATAGTCCCATAGCATCAGATACTGGTATAGCTCCATGGCATCAGATACTGGTATAGCTCCATGAGATCAGATACTGATATAGCTCCATGACATCAGATATTGGTAAAGCTCCATGGCATCAGATACTGGTATAGCTCCATGGCATCAGATACTGGTATAGCCCCATGGCATCAGATACTGGTATCGTTGCATGGCATCAGATATTGGTATAGCTCCATGACATCAGATATTGGTATAGCTCCATGGCATTAGATACTGGTATAGCTCCATGATATCAGATACTGGTATAGCTCTATGACATCAGATACTGGAATAGCTCCATGACATCAGATATTGGTATAGCTCCATGGCATCAGATACTGGTATAGCTCCATGACATCAGATACTTGTATAGCTCCATGAGATCAGAAACTTGTATAGCTCCATGACATCAGATATTGGTAAAGATCCATGGCATCAAATACTGGTATAGCTCCATGGCATCAGATACTGGTATAGCCCCATGGCATCAGATACTGGTATCGTTCCATGGCATCAGATACTGGTATAGCCCCATGGCATCAGATACTGGTATCGTTCCATGGCATCAGATACTGGTATAGTCCCATGGCATCAGATACTGGTATCGCTCCATGGCATCAGATATTGGTATAGCTCCATCACATCAGATACCTGTATAGCTCCATGACATCAGATAGTTGTATAGCTCTATGGCATAAGATACTGGTATAGTCCCATAGCATCAGATACTGGTATAGCTCCATGGCATCAGATACTGCTATAGCTCCATGGCATCAGATACTGGTATCACTCCATGACAATAGATACTGGTATCGCTCCATGGCATCAGATATTGGTATAGCTCCATCACATCAGATACTTGTATAGCTCCATGACATCAGATAGTTGTATAGCTCCATGGCATAAGATACTGGTATAGTCCCATAGCATCAGATACTGGTATAGCTCCATGGCATCAGATACTGGTATCGCTCCATGACATCAGATACTGATATAGCTCCATGACATCAGATACTGGTATAGCTCCATGACATCAGATACTGGTATAGCTCCATGACATCAGATATTGGTATAGCTCCATGGCATCAGATATTGGTATAGCTCCATCACATCAGATACTTGTATAGCTCCATGACATCAGATAGTTGTATAGCTCCATGGCATAAGATACTGGTATAGTCCCATAGCATCAGATACTGGTATAGCTCTGTAACGGACCGTTTCAGCAGACAAGGGGTTAAAATCCGTTTAGGCGATATGCCCCTTTCCGAGAGACAGGCACAGCTACTGCAGAACACCAACCTCCCGAACTGGATACAAAATAGCACTCCAAACTGGAACCTCGCGAATAGCTGTCAGTCAGACGAACAGGAAAAGCGTACAGTCAGCTTACACTCCTGGCAATCAGTCTCCAACAGCATACAGGGAATCCCCCCAATAACGAGACAAGGCTCCGTCTTGAGGGTCAAACAGTGGTCTGAAGTGCTGGCACACCCAGCCTGGTTTTTATTACAGTTTTGCAAATACAGAACAGATACAACATATCCCCACAATGCATCATGGTTTCCTCCCCTCTGTCCCGGAGACGACCGAAGACAATCCAATTATCTCTCAGGACAAAGGGGAGATCACCAATACACATGTGGAGACAACAGCACAGACATCACCATTTAAACACACAATGGCACACCCCCACAGCAACCACAGACGTTTAACATATCCCCAGATAGCTCAAGTCTGAGTGCATATCATTAGGTGAATGGCACTCAGAATACACGAATACAATAATATTAGCTATCTGGGTGCCCTCACATAACATACAATTTTATAAAACATATCACAGGAACCCCAAAACATGCAATAACCCCATAACCAATATATCCTCGGAACCGGGGGATCTGGGTGAACCACATGTCCAAAATTCACCCACATCCGTTCAGTAGTTTGGAAGATACAGTTACACTGAAAATGTACAAGTTATACCAAAAATAGTCACTAATAAATGGTAGTTTCAAACTACTGAATGATGTCTCTGTGCACCAAATACCGGCAAGATAGCACCGTGTGGAAAGTCAGAACAGTGTCTGTGAGGTAAAATGGCCGCTATCTATTGTTCTCACCATGTGCTTCATCCAAGCAAGTAAGGCAAATGATGCAATCCAGGGACAGAGGGCTCCGTCCCAAGTGCCTTAAGACCCAATTACTTATGGGGCCATAATCCCAGGGCAGGAGGCTGGTAAACAGCCCCCTCCAAAACACCGTGGCGAGGTTGGTTTCGCCACACATCTCCCCCCCCCCAGGGAAGACTAACCAGATACCTGACCTCACGCCGGTCGGTACCTGAGTTAGTCTGGCAGCCCACCCACAACCCAATACTGGACCTGTAGAATTTAGTAGGCTGTCTCTGTCCAGTGAATCCACCAAGGTTATATTGGTAGCTGGTACTCCCGGTCTCTGAGTTGCTCCCTGGCTTGAAGTGGAGGTTGCTTTGTGGGCAGGGATCAGCGGTACTCTGCCCTGGTGCCAGCGTTACCACGGAAGAAGCCTGGTTGGAGTCTGGTTGTTGGAGGGGGAAACCGACTGTCTCCCCTTTGGCTAAACAGCCCTGTTGCTGGGGGGCAGGACCGACTGTCCCTACCCCCTGTGCTGTAAGTGCAGAGACCACGGTCCCATCTGCACAGTTGTGGGGCTTACTGTCTCCCCCTGGTGCGTTAAGCTGCCGCTGGGGAGAGGGGGTAACGTGCTCCTCTCCCATACATACTTCCAGCCGCTGGGGAGGGCGACCGACCGCCTCCGCTCCCAATACAGTGTCCTGCTGCTGGGGAAAGGAGACTGGGCTCTCTATCCCCTGTAGGACACTCTGCCGCTGGGGGACAGGACCAACTGTCTCTGCCCCCTGTAACTCCGCCTGCCGCTGGGGAATGGAGACTCGGCTCCCAATTCCCAAAAAATCATGCTGCTGCTGGGGGGCAGGAACAACTACCTCTGCCCCCTGTAACTCAGCCTGCCGCTGGGGAGGGAGGACGTTGCTCTCCTCTCCCTGCACTTCACACTGCCTTCCCGGCATATCACTCTGCTGCTGGGGGATGAAGACTAGGCTCCCAATTCCCTGCAGGACCGGCGGAGAGACCCCGGTCCCATCTCTACCGGCCACCTGGGGTCCTTCCCAGTAACACTCTACAATATCTGCCCAGCTGAATGGGTCTGGATCTGGGTCTGTCACCTTACCGTCCTGCTGAGCCTTCTCAATGGAGTGGAAGAGATCTCGGTAGTCCTGCTCCAGTTCCCACTCCAGGGTTGCTAGGTGAGCCAGGTCTTTCTCTACTTCATGGGGGTCATCCCACTCATGCCTAGCCTCCCTCTCATAAAAAATGTCCTGAAGTCTGGACTGTGCAGGGCTCCCGAAGTCAGGCTCTGCAAAGGACTCCCATAACAAGCCAGGACCATCAAACTCCTCTCCCTCTGGCTTGTCATGCTCAGCTGTCCAGGGTATAAACTGTGCCACATACCACCAAAGCGCCTGGTAGGCATCCTCCAGCCAAAGCTCCTGCCATACCCGGTGCTGTAGTTCTATCACCCATTCCTCCAGGGGCTGCTCTCCCAGGAAGGACATCCGCAGGGCCACTTGCTTCTGCAACCGCTGCTCTTCACTGGGGAGACTCTCACCTCGCTGGTATTGTACATTATCCAGGGCCTGGTACCAGATGCCTTTCCTTAATGCATCCCGGCCATCCAGGTCCTCCTCCTCGTATAACACTGCTGGTTCCATCCTGGTGCTTTTAGGGTCTCTGTACTGGGACATGCGTTGCCCTTAAATTGTAGAATCCAAAGAAATGGTGTCTCCTGTAGCTGTCCTTCTGGCTGTAGGAACGATCCCGCTGCTTGCCACCAATGTAACGGACCGTTTCAGCAGACAAGGGGTTAAAATCCGTTTAGGCGATATGCCCCTTTCCGAGAGACAGGCACAGCTACTGCAGAACACCAACCTCCCGAACTGGATACAAAATAGCACTCCAAACTGGAACCTCGCGAATAGCTGTCAGTCAGACGAACAGGAAAAGCGTACAGTCAGCTTACACTCCTGGCAATCAGTCTCCAACAGCATACAGGGAATCCCCCCAATAACGAGACAAGGCTCCGTCTTGAGGGTCAAACAGTGGTCTGAAGTGCTGGCACACCCAGCCTGGTTTTTATTACAGTTTTGCAAATACAGAACAGATACAACATATCCCCACAATGCATCATGGTTTCCTCCCCTCTGTCCCGGAGACGACCGAAGACAATCCAATTATCTCTCAGGACAAAGGGGAGATCACCAATACACATGTGGAGACAACAGCACAGACATCACCATTTAAACACACAATGGCACACCCCCACAGCAACCACAGACGTTTAACATATCCCCAGATAGCTCAAGTCTGAGTGCATATCATTAGGTGAATGGCACTCAGAATACACGAATACAATAATATTAGCTATCTGGGTGCCCTCACATAACATACAATTTTATAAAACATATCACAGGAACCCCAAAACATGCAATAACCCCATAACCAATATATCCTCGGAACCGGGGGATCTGGGTGAACCACATGTCCAAAATTCACCCACATCCGTTCAGTAGTTTGGAAGATACAGTTACACTGAAAATGTACAAGTTATACCAAAAATAGTCACTAATAAATGGTAGTTTCAAACTACTGAATGATGTCTCTGTGCACCAAATACCGGCAAGATAGCACCGTGTGGAAAGTCAGAACAGTGTCTGTGAGGTAAAATGGCCGCTATCTATTGTTCTCACCATGTGCTTCATCCAAGCAAGTAAGGCAAATGATGCAATCCAGGGACAGAGGGCTCCGTCCCAAGTGCCTTAAGACCCAATTACTTATGGGGCCATAATCCCAGGGCAGGAGGCTGGTAAACAGCCCCCTCCAAAACACCGTGGCGAGGTTGGTTTCGCCACAAGCTCCATGGCATCAGATACTGGTATCGCTCCATGACATCAGATACTGATATAGCTCCATGACATCAGATACTGGTAGAGCTCCATGACATCAGATACTTGTATAGCTCCATGACATCAGATACTGGTATAGCTCCATGACATCAGATACTAGTATAGCTCCATGACATCAGATACTGGTATAGCTCCATGGCATCAGATACTGGTATCGCTCCATGACAACAGATACTGATATAGCTCCATGACATCAGATACTGGTATCGCTCCATGGCATCAGATACTGGTATCGCTCCATGGCATCAGATACTGGTATCGCTCCATGGCATCAGATACTGGTCTCACTCCATGGCATCAGATACTGGTATCGCTCCATGGCATCAGATACTGGTATAGCCCTATGGCATCAGATACTGGTATAGCTCCATGGCATCAGATACTGGTATAGCGTCATCACATCACATACTGGTATAGCTCCATGGCATTAGATACTGGTATAGCTCCATGACAATAGATGCTGGTATAGCTCCATGGCATCAGATATTGGTATAGTTCCATCACATAAGATACTTGTATAGCTCCATAACATCAGATACTTGTATAGCTCCATGACATCAGATACTGGTATAGCTCCATGGCATCAGAAACTGGTATAGCTCCATGACATCAGATACTGGTATCGCTCCATGACATCAGATATTGGTATAGCTCCATGGCATCAGATACTTGTATAGCTCCATGGCATCAGATACTTGTATAGCTCCATAACATCAGATACTTGTATAGCTCCATGACATCAGATACTGGTATAGCTCCATGGCATCAGAAACTGGTATAGCTCCATGACATCAGATACTGGTATAGCTCCATGGCATCAGATACTGGTATATCTCCATGGCATCAGATACTGGTATAGCTCCATGGCATTAGATACTGGTATAGCTCCATGGCATCAGATATTGGTATCGCTCCAAGGCATCAGATACTGGTATAGCCCTATGGCATCAGATACTGGTATCGCTCCATGGCATCAGATACTGGTATAGCTCCATCACATCAGATACTTGTATAGCTCCATCACATCAGATACTTGTATAGCTCCATGGCATCAGATATTGGTATAGGTCCATGGCATCAGATACTGGTATCGCTCCATGGCATAAGATACTGGTATAGTTCCATGGCATCAGATACTGGTATAGCTCCATGGCATCAGATATTGGTATAGCTCCATGGCATCAGATACTGGTATAGCTCCATGACATCAGATATTGGTATAGCTCCATGACATCAGATATTGGTATAGCTCCATGGCATCAGATACTGGTATAGCTCCATGACATCAGATACTGGTATAGGTCCATGGCATCAGATATTGGAAAAGCTCCATGGCATCAGATACTGGTATAGCTCCATGGCATCAGATACTGGTATCGCTCCATGGCATCAGATACTGGTATAGCTCCATCACATCAGATACTTGTATAGCTCCATCACATCAGATACTTGTATAGCTCCATGGCATCAGATATTGGTATAGGTCCATGGCATCAGATACTGGTATCGCTCCATGGCATAAGATACTGGTATAGTTCCATGGCATCAGATACTGGTATAACTCCATGGCATCAGATACTGGTATAGCTCCATGGCATCAGATACTGGTATAGCTCCATGACATCAGATATTGGTATAGCTCCATGACATCAGATATTGGTATAGCTCCATGGCATCAGATACTGGTATAGCTCCATGACATCAGATACTGGTATAGGTCCATGGCATCAGATATTGGAAAAGCTCCATGGCATCAGATACTGGTATAGCTCCATGGCATCAGATACTGGTATCGCTCCATGGCATCAGATACTGGTATAGCCCTATGGCATCAGATACTGGTATAGCTCCATGACATCATATACTTGTATAGCTCCATGACCTCAGATATTGGTATAGCTCCATGGCATTAGATACTGGTATAGCTCTATGACATCAGATATTGGTATAGGTCCATGGCATCAGATACTGGTATAGCTCCATGACATCAGATATTGGTATAGGTCCATGGCATCAGATACTGGTATAGCTCAATGACATCAGATATTGGTAAAGCTCCATGGCACCAGATACTGGTATAGCTCCATGGCATCAGATACTGGTATCGCTCCATGGCATCAGATACTGGTATAGCCCTATGGCATCAGATACTGGTATCGCTCCATGGCATCAGATATTGGTATAGCTCCATCACATCAGATACTGGTATAGCTCCATGGCATTAGATACTGGTATAGCTCCATGACATCAGATACTGGTATAGTTCCATGGCATCAGATACTGGTATGACTCAATGACAATAGATACTGGTATCGCTCCATGGCATCAGAAACTGGTATAGCTCCATGACATCAGATACGGGTATAGCTCCATGGCATCAGAAACTGGTATAGCTCCATGACATCAGATACTGGTATAGCTCCATGGCATCAGATACTGGTATAGCTCCATGACATCAGATACTGGTATATCTCCATGGCATCAAATACTGGTATAGCTCCATGGCATCAGATACTGGTATAGCTCCATGGCATCAGATACTGGTATCGCTCCATGGCATCAGATACTGGTATAGCCCTATGGCATCAGATACTGGTATCGCTCCATGGCATCAGATATTGGTATAGCTCATCACATCAGATACTGGTATAGCTCCATGACATCAGATACTTGTATAGCTCCATGGCATCAGATATTGGTATAGGTCCATGGCATCAGATACTGGTATAGCTCCATGACATCAGATACTGATATAGCTCCATGGCATCAGATACTTGTATAGCTCCATGACATCAGATACTTGTATAGCTCCATGACATCAGATACTGGTATAGCTCCATGGCATCAGAAACTGGTATAGCTCCATGACATCAGATACTAGTATAGCTCCATGGCATCAGATACTGGTAAAGCTCCATGGCATCAGATACTGGTATAGCCCTATGGCATCAGATACTGGTATCGCTCCATGGCATCAGATATTGGTATAGTTCGATTACATCAGATACTCGTATAGCTCCATGGCATTAGATACTGGTATAGCTCCATGACATCAGCTACTGGTATAGCTCCATGGCATCAGATACTGGTATGACTCAATGACAATAGATACTGGTATCGCTCCATGGCATCAGAAACTGGTATAGCTCCATGACATCAGATACTGGTATAGCTCCATGGCATCAGAAACTGGTATAGCTCCATGACATCAGATACTGGTATAGCTCCATGGCATCAGATACTGGTATAGCTCCATGACATCAGATACTGGTATATCTCCATGGCATCAGATACTGGTATAGCTCCATGGCATCAGATACTGGTATAGCTCCATGGCATCAGATACTGGTATCGCTCCATGGCATCAGATACTGGTATAGCTCCATGACATCAGATACTGGTATATCTCCATGGCATCAGATACTGGTATAGCTCCATGGCATCAGATATTGGTATAGCCCTTTGGCATCAGATACTGGTATCGCTCCATGGCATCAGATATTGGTATAGCTCATCACATCAGATACTTGTATAGCTCCATGACATCAGATACTTGTATAGCTCCATGGCATCAGATATTGGTATAGGTCCATGGCATCAAATACTGGTATAGCTCCCTGACATCAGATACTGGTATAGCTCAATGGCATCAGATACTTGTATAGCTCCATGACATCAGATACTTGTATAGCTCCATGACATCAGATACTGGTATAGCTCCATGGCATCAGAAACTGGTATAGCTCCATGACATCAGATACTGGTATAGCTCCATGGCATCAGATACTGGTAAAGCTCCATGGCATCAGATACTGGTATAGCTCCATGGCATCAGATACTGGTATCGCTCCATGGCATCAGATACTGGTATAGCCCTATGGCATTAGATACTGGTATAGCTCCATGACATCAGATACTGGTATAGCTCCATGGCATCAGATACTGGTATGACTCAATGACAATAGATACTGGTATCGCTCCATGACATCAGATAATGGTATAGCTCCATGGCATCAGATACTGGTATGACTCAATGACAATAGATACTGGTATCGCTCCATGGCATCAGAAACTGGTATAGCTCCATGACATCAGATACTGGTATAGCTCCATGGCATCAGAAACTGGTATAGCTCCATGACATCAGATATTGGTATAGGTCCATGGCATCAGACACTGGTATAGCTTCATGACATCAGATATTGGTATAGCTCCATGGCATCAGATACTTGTATAGCTCCATAACATCAGATACTTGTATAGCTCCATGACATCAGATACTGGTATAGCTCCATGGCATCAGAAACTGGTATAGCTCCATGACATCAGATACTGGTATTGCTCCATCACATCAGATACTTGTATAGCTCCATCACATCAGATACTTGTATAGCACCATGGCATCAGATATTGGTATAGGTCCATGGCATCAGATACTGGTATAGCTCCATGACATCGGATACTGGTATAGCTCCATGACATCAGATACTGGTATAGCTCCATGGCATCAGATATTGGTATAGCTCCATGGCATCAGATACTGGTATAGCTCCATGGCATCAGATACTGGTATAGCTCCATGACATCAGATACTGGTATAGCTCCATGGCATAAGATACTGGTATAGCCCAATGGCATCAGATACTGGTATAGCTCCATGACATCATATACTTGTATAGCTCCATGACATCAGATATTGGTATAGCTCCATGGCATCAGATACTGGTATAGCTCCATGACATCAGATATTGGTATAGGTCCATGGCATCAGATTCTGGTATAGCTCCATGACATCAGATATTGGTATAGGTCCATGGCATCAGATACTTGTATAGCTCCATGACATCAGATATTGGTAAAGCTCCATGGCATCAGATACTGGTATAGCTCCATGGCATCAGATACTGGTATCGCTCCATGGCATCAGATACTGGTATCGCTCCATGGCATCAGATACTGGTATAGCCCTATGGCATCAGATACTGGTATCGCTCCATGGCATCTGATATTGGTATAGCTCCATCACATCAGATACTGGTATAGCTCCATGACATCAGATATTGGTATAGGTCCATGGCATCAGATACTGGTATCGCTCCATGGCATCAGATACTGGTATAGCTCCATGGCATCAGAAACTGGTATAGCTCCATGACATCAGATACTGGTATAGCTCCATGGAATCAGATACTGGTATAGCTCCATGACATCAGATACTGGTATAGCTCCATGGCATCAGATACTGGTATAGCTCCATGGCATCAGATACTGGTATATCTCCATGGCATCAGATACTGGTATCGCTCCATGGCATCAGATACTGGTATCGCTCCATGGCATCAGATACTGGTATAGCTCCATGGCATCAGATACTGGTATAGCTCCATGGCATCAGATACTGGTATAGCTCCATAACATCAGAAACTGGTATAGCTCCATAACATCAGAAACTGGTGTGACTCAATGACAATAGATACTGGTATCGCTCCATGGCATCAGAAACTGGTATAGCTCCATGACATCAGATACTGGTATAGCTCCATAACATCAGAAACTGGTGTGACTCAATGACAATAGATACTGGTATCGCTCCATGGCATCAGAAACTGGTATAGCTCCATGACATCAGATACTGGTATAGCTCCATGGCATCAGATACTGGTATATCTCCATGGCATCAGATACTGGTATAGCTCCATGGCATCAGATACTGGTATCGCTCCATGGCATCAGTTACTGGTATCGCCCTATGGCATCAGATACTGGTATCGCTCCATGGCATCGGATATTGGTATAGCTCATCACATCAGATACTTGTATAGCTCCATGACATCAGATACTGGTATAGCTCCATGGCATCAGATATTGGTATAGCTCTATGGCATCAGATACTGGCATATCTTCATGACATCAGATATTGGTATAGCTCCAGGGCATCAGATACTGGTATAGCTCTATGGCATTAGATACTGGTATAGCTCCATGACATCAGATACTGGTATAGCTCCATGGCATCAGATACTGGTATGACTCAATGACAATAGATACTGGTATCGCTCAATGACAATAGATACTGGTATCGCTCCATGGCATCAGAAACTGGTATAGCTCCATGACATCAGATACTGGTATAGCTCCATGGCATCAGAAACTGGTATAGCTCCATGACATCAGATACTGGTATCGCTCCATGGCATTAGATACTGGTATAGCTCCATGACATCAGATACTGGTATCGCTCCATGGCATCAGATACTGGTATAGCTCCATGGCATCAGATACTGGTATAGCTCCATGACATCAGATACTGGTATAGCTCCATGGCATCAGATACTGGTATAGCTCCATGGCATCAGATACTGGTATAGCTCCATGGCATCAGATACTGGTATATCTCCATGGCATCAGATACTGGTATAGCTCCATGGCATCAGATACTGGTATCGCTCCATGGCATCAGATACTGGTATCGCCCTATGGCATCAGATACTGGTATCGCTCCATGGCATCGGATATTGGTATAGCTCATCACATCAGATACTTGTATAGCTCCATGACATCAGATACTGGTATAGCTCCATGGCATCAGATATTGGTATAGCTCCATGGCATCAGATATTGGTATAGCTCTATGGCATCAGATACTGGCATATCTTCATGACATCAGATATTGGTATAGCTCCAGGGCATCAGATACTGGTATAGCTTTATGGCATTAAATACTGGTATAGCTCCATGACATCAGATACTGGTATGACTCAATGACAATAGATACTGGTATCGCTCCATGGCATCAGATACTGGTATAGCTCCATGAGATCAGATACTGATATAGCTCCATGACATCAGATATTGGTAAAGCTCCATGGCATCAGATACTGGTATAGCTCCATGGCATCAGATACTGGTATAGCCCCATGGCATCAGATACTGGTATCGTTCCATGGCATCAGATATTGGTATAGCTCCATGACATCAGATATTGGTATAGCTCCATGGCATTAGATACTGGTATAGCTCCATGATATCAGATACTGGTATAGCTCTATGACATCAGATACTGGAATAGCTCCATGACATCAGATATTGGTATCGCTCCATGGCATCAGATACTGGTATAGCTCCATGACATCAGATACTTGTATAGCTCCATGAGATCAGAAACTTGTATAGCTCCATGACATCAGATATTGGTAAAGATCCATGGCATCAGATACTGGTATAGCTCCATGGCATCAGATACTGGTATAGCCCCATGGCATCAGATACTGGTATCGTTCCATGGCATCAGATACTGGTATAGCCCCATGGCATCAGATACTGGTATCGCTCCATGGCATCAGATATTTGTATAGCTCCATCACATCAGATACCTGTATAGCTCCATGACATCAGATAGTTGTATAGCTCTATGGCATAAGATACTGGTATAGTCCCATAGCATCAGATACTGGTATAGCTCCATGGCATCAGATACTGGTATAGCTCCATGGCATCAGATACTGGTATCACTCCATGACAATAGATACTGGTATCGCTCCATGGCATCAGATATTGGTATAGCTCCATCACATCAGATACTTCTATAGCTCCATGACAACAGATAGTTGTATAGCTCCATGGCATAAGATACTGGTATAGTCCCATAGCATCAGATACTGGTATAGCTCCATGGCATCAGATACTGGTATCGCTCCATGACATCAGATACTGATATAGCTCCATGACATCAGATACTGATATAGCTCCATGACATCAGATACTGGTATAGCTCCATGACATCAGATACTGGTATAGCTCCATGACATCAGATATTGGTATAGCTCCATGGCATCAGATATTGGTATAGCTCCATCACATCAGATACTTGTATAGCTCCATGACATCAGATAGTTGTATAGCTCCATGGCATAAGATACTGGTATAGTCCCATAGCATCAGATGCTGGTATAGCTCCATGGCATCAGATACTGGTATCGCTCCATGACATCAGATACTGATATAGCTCCATGACATCAGATACTGGTAGAGCTCCATAACATCAGATACTTGTATAGCTCCATGACATCAGATACTGGTATAGCTCCATGACATCAGATACTAGTATAGCTCCATGACATCAGATACTGGTATAGCTCCATGGCATCAGATACTGGTATCGCTCCATGACAACAGATACTGATATAGCTCCATGGCATCAGATACTGGTATCGCTCCATGGCATCAGATACTGGTATCACTCCATGGCATCAGATACTGGTATCGCTCCATGGCATCAGATACTGGTATAGCCCTATGGCATCAGATACTGGTATAGCTCCATGGCATCAGATACTGGTATAGCGTCATCACATCACATACTGGTATAGCTCCATGGCATTAGATACTGGTATAGCTCCATGACAATAGATGCTGGTATAGCTCCATGGCATCAGATATTGGTATAGTTCCATCACATAAGATACTTGTATAGCTCCATAACATCAGATACTTGTATAGCTCCATGACATCAGATACTGGTATAGCTCCATGGCATCAGAAACTGGTATAGCTCCATGACATCAGATACTGGTATCGCTCCATGACATCAGATATTGGTATAGCTCCATGGCATCAGATACTTGTATAGCTTCATAACATCAGATACTTGTATAGCTCCATGACATCAGACACTGGTATAGCTCCATGGCATCAGAAAACTGGTATAGCTCCATGACATCAGATACTGGTATAGCTCCATGGCATCAGATACTGGGATTATCTCCATGGCATCAGATACTGGTATAGCTCCATGGCATTAGATACTGGTATAGCTCCATGGCATCAGATATTGGTATCGCTCCAAGGCATCAGATACTGGTATAGCCCTATGGCATCAGATACTGGTATCGCTCCATGGCATCAGATACTGGTATAGGCTCCATCACATCAGATACGTTGTATAGCTCCATCACATCAGATACTTGTATAGCTCCATGGCATCAGATATT